>NC_060139.1:708685762-708990262 GCF_021461385.2 Schistocerca piceifrons | reverse complement strand
TTTCGGGCTTCAAAAACACATTCAATCAAGCTGCCACTCTGCCGTATTGCTAGAATCAGTTGTTGTTTTGCGGTCTTCAGTCCTGAGACTGGTTTGATGCGGCTCTCCATGCTACTCTATCCTGTGCAAGGTTCTTCATCTCTGAGTAACTACTGCGACCTACATCCTTCTGAATCTGCATAGTGTATTCATCTCTTGGTCTCCGTCTACGATTTTTACCCTCCACGCTGCCCTCCAATACTCAATTGGTGATCCCTTGATGCCTCAGAACATGTTCTACCAACCGATCCCTTCTTTTTGTCAAGTTGTGCCACAAACTCCTCTTCTCCCCAATTCTATTCAATACTTCCCCATTAGTTATGTGATCTACCCATCTAATCTTCAACATTCTTCTGTGAAACCACGATAAACTTGTCGACAACGGCCTGCCTGCCACCTCACTTCAGACCTGCCAACTGATGCATATCTCAGACATGATCTGCCGATGCTGCCTACTGCGTCACTGCATCATCGCGAAAGCGGAGTCTGGTGTGTGACCTGCTCTCCTACACTACGGATCATCGCAGATGATTTGAAGCTGCCATTTACACTCTGACCAGGTATGGTGCGTTTGTGCTGTCTCCTGGGTGGTTCGTGAGTATCTGCTGCAGTCTTAATCAATACATGGTGAATGACCAGGCTCTTTGCGTTATAGACTATGGTTTGCAGACTGCAACCAAATGCTTTTTTCTTCAAGAGCACTGGGGTGGAAGCCGCACTGTGTCACGAAATGCTCTCGACGGGCAGGTGATACCGCCTTGCCCCCCTGCTATCACCACACCGACCTGCAGGGCGACCTCATGACTCGCTGACCAGGCATAGGCACTTCTTTGCGGCATACACGTTTACGCCTGGCCACCGACGACTGTTCCGAAGACACTTATTACTCTGTACACTTTACACCATAGCTGAACAATATTGCAAATGTAAATGTGTAAGCAGTAGCCCTGGACGTGAACATGGAACACACACCCGCACTCCATAATTGGCTTCCTATCCACTACGCTACTCCTGCTCCATGGATCGTAACAATATTACTGACATACGAAGTTATGCGTCTGTCCATTCTGAAACGACTAGAAGATAAATTTGAAGAAAATAAACTAAGGAGGGGGATGCGAGAGGTTCCCGGACAGACCATTCAGATATAGAACACATACTCAATCTGAAAATGGTAACATCACCTACTATGGATGACAACATGCGTTTACACTTACTGAATCAATATTTACAGAACGTTGGGATGAAGTATTGCGACTAGCAGATATCATAAATAAAATTAGAGTAATCACTTAAATAAAGTTCATGTTAACATCCAATAAGATGGTAATGAAGCATCCAAGGGAAGTACTCTTACAAACTTTGAAGAAATTTACGCGTTTTGAAAAATTGGGGTCTTACCTGTGCAAAGTCTTTAGAAATGTGCTGATATGTTTGATTGTCAGTGTAGTCACCGTAATACATTGACGTGAAAAAAATACGCAGTACGAAAAAATAATTAAAGTAGAGTAATGAAATTTCGAGACTGTGTCTGAATAGGTAACTTACTGAAGTGATTAACACTACAGATTCCTGCTGTGATTTCGAAAACATTCCGTTGGCACCCACCTAAATAGGGAGAAATGGTTATCACGATAAAATAAGAGAAATCGGGGATCGCACAGAAAAATTTAAGGGCTCGTTCTTCCCGCGCGCGCTGTTCGAGACTGGAATGTTAGAGAGACAGCATGAAGGTAGTTCATTGAACCCTGTGACATGCACTTTGTTGTGGATATTAGAGTAATCACATAGTCGTAGACGTAGATGATCACAGGTTAATTTGAACAGGTAAGTCATGGCAAATGTGAAATGTTGGAACATTAATAACTGGTGTAACCGACAGAATATTGATTGTAACCATGCAATGTGGCATGCATTTTATTGTAGAAGGCAGTTTTCGGGACTGAATTCAATGCTTGTTGCACTTTGTCGATAAATACAGAGACGATTAATGCTGTTTGTACATGACGCTGGAGTTACCGTCCGATGACGTAGAATATATGCTCTATCGCAGACAGATCTGGTGGTCGAGCAAGCCAAGGCAACATGTCCAGACTCTATATAGGATTTTGCGTTACAACAGCGGTATGTGGGCGAGCAGTATCCTGCTGGAAAACACTCAATGGAATATTGTTCATGCCGGGCAGTGTGGCCGAGAGGTTCTAGGCGCTTCAGTCTGGAGCCGCGCGACCACTACGGTTGCAGGTTCGAATCGTGCCTCGGGCGTGGATGTGTGTGATGTCCTTAGGTTGGTTAGACTGCAGTAGTTCTAAGATCTAGAGGACTGATGACCTCAGATTTTAAGTCCGATAGTGCTCAGAGCCATTTGAACCATTTTTGAATACTGTTTATGACTGGCAGCACAACAGGTCATATTATAAGACTGACGTACACTTTTGCAGAGGGCGTGGTATACTCATGAGAATGCTACCGCAGTCATGAGAAATCGCAACCTAGACCATAACCCCAAGTTTAGGTCCAGTGCGTCTAACACGCAGACAGGCTTCCTTCTATCCAACTGGCGCCAAGGCTGAACCATCTTTCAACAGAAAGCACAAAGATCTCTACTCTACCCTCAAATGTACTCTCGCTTGACATCACTAAAGTCGCAAATGGCGGTGGTTTCGGGTCAGTGCAATGCGCATTACACGGCTTCTGTCTGGGGACTGTCCTTGAAGCAACCGATTTGTAACAGTTCGATGTGTCACTGTGGTGTCAACTGCTGGTCAAAGTGGTGCTGGAAACGCGGTAGGATGCGCCAGAGCCACACATCGAACACGATGGGTTGTCCCTCTCAGTAGTGCCACGTGGCCGTCCGGAGCCCGGTCTTTTTGATTCTCGTGGTCACCGCTGCCAGCAGTCATGTACAGCAGCTACATTCTTCCAGTCTTTCTGCAGTATTCATAGCCCTATTACACGATCTGGTTCAAACTCAGTGGCGTGTTGATAAAAGCGTCTTTGACACCTTAAAGGCTTTCATGACTAAAATCAGATCACCACGTCAAATCTCTCAAGGTAACTAACGCTCAGCGTGTTTTTAAGGGAAATCTGATTGACATCCTCATAGTGCTTTTACTAGCTCCACACTCATGTGACCGACGGTAAATTTGAACAGACTCCAGTTTTCAGTGTTACGAGTATATTGGACAACTCATTCTTGGTGTTGCGATTTTTTTCGTCAGTGTATCTTGCCATCAAACCTGCACTAACGTTCATTTTAAATAACACAAGTTTTCCATTTCACTGTCTGTGTCTAGTCATGTTTACTGAACAAAACTGACATGTTGTAAAATACAACACATTGGTAAGAGGGGGCACGGTAATCATCTTACAGTTGTGCAGAGTGCTAGCAGAGAGACCTGTACTACAGCAACCAAGTGAAGAGACTCGTTGAGCTCCGTATTGTCTAAGAGGTGCTGACACGGTATAGTGACCAGAGAAAACTGAACTAAATATACTCAGCTGGTCCGTGAGAGCTCATCCGTCTTATCTATAAATGACGCTGTGAAATACGTGTGAAATCACTTCATCACCAGTCCTACTTCAGATAGTAACTGATGTGAACGATTAAGTGTCTTGCTCATTGCACACTTCAAGAGTGTAATATATGGTTTTAAGTAACCGACAGAAGCATATCTATAGGGGCTGTCATTTTATTATCCTCTTCACAAACAGTAATTCGGTATTGTTAAAAACACGATATCGTATGATGTTACGAGATGCAATAAAAGAGGAATTTCCCAAATGTCAGTAAACGATCTTCATAAAACAAGGCTGGTATGGAGAGATCAAAAAATAGTACGACACATATTTCATTGCTTGTGGCCAGTTTCACCTGTAAGGGCTGAAACAAACCCCGAAAGGTAGTTTGGCATTTTAGGTACAGAGAGAATATGTTGGAAACGATGACACCTAAAAAATATTTTTCGTATATAAGTCTATATGTAACTAATGTTCTTGAAAACTATGTAGTCAGTTCATGCAATAATTTGAAACTTCACAAAATAACACAACACGATTAGTTTTGTAACTTTTGTTACAACATACATTAAAGAAGCTTTAAGGCCACATACTTACCTTTGTAACGAAGCAAGGTTTTGAAATATCGTTTTTGGAAAATAAGCTGTACACAGTGTGCTATCGGGGTATTTTAACATACGATATTAAAAGGATGTCAAATTAAACACCTCCAGCCGTCTAGTTTCTTAACTTATTTTATTCGGTAACCAGTTTCAGCGTTTTACTACGACATCTTCATGCCCCTGACCGACGTGTAGGGAGATTGTATCTTTGTTGTGATCAAAAGAGGGGCCAGCAACACTGGTAACAGTAGATTTCTACTTGCGATAGCGATCACTTCAACATCAACTGCTATAATCGGCAGGCGTGTCGTGCGACCATTTCTAAAAAGATGGACAGGGCCAGGACTACTGGTTAGACAGTAATATTTGTTATAGTGTTCGTTTATCGTGTAAAGTGTACAGAGTTATTAGTGTCCTCAGAACAGCGGTCAGCAGCTGGGCGTAAACGTGTATTCCGCAAAGAAGTGCTGATGCCTTGTCACCGAATTATGAAGTCGCCCTGCAGGTCGGTGTGGTGGTAGCAGTAGGGTGGGGTGGGGATGGGGGGACACGGAGGCATCACCGGCCATCCCAGGACACTTTGCGACACAATGAGGCTTCCACCTCAGTGCTCTGAAAGACAGCATTTGGTTTCAGTCTCCTGACTGTGATCCAGGGTGTCGATAACGCAAAAACTACTGCCTGGTCATTCACCAAGCACTGCAGCAGATACTAACGAGTCATCCAGGAGGCAGCACAAATGTGCCATTCCTGCTCGGAGTGGAGATGGCAGCTTCAAATCATCGGCGATGATTCGTAGTGTAGGAGAGCAGATCGCGTGCCAGTCTTCTCTTTCGTGATGATCCAGTGACGCACTAGTCAGCAACAGCAGACCATGGCTGTGGTATGCATCAGGTTGGCAGGTCTGAAGTCAGCATGCACATAATAGAAAGACCGTTGTAGATCAGCTTATCGTGGTTTCACAGAATGTTTGATGTTAGGAAGCCACGGAACCGTCCATGTTTCATAAACAACAATTTTACCATCTCTAAGCGAAGTTCTTCCTAACATGATGGCTTTTAACAGCTGCAGTTGTCCGGAATATGAAATAGCTTGTTAAGAGAATGTCATTCTCTGTGCTTCTAGCAGAACGGATAGAATGGGAGCATGACTAAATGTGTCTCTGAGTTCGAAAGTCTCGTTATTTAAAGGGTTGAGGTCTCATATATGACGCGGTGGCTCTGCGTGTATCAGTACACTTGTCGTTATTTGCCTGATCCATGAGCGCAAATTGCCTCGATGTCGTTTTTGAATAATGATTCTGCATCACAGCGCTCCGTTCTTTCTGCTCATTTTTGATTTAGGATTGGTGCTCGGGGTTTTTAAGTTACGTTGTGTTACCTCACAGTGTCTTATTAACTAACGTGGCAAAGTTTGTTTTTATGTTTGTCTCACTACAAGGTTTTGTGGCAATACTCTCCTGTTTCTCAGTCGTCTCTTATATTCGCAATATGCCTTGCTGACATGCCTTTTTGCACAGGCCTAATGTTATGTCTGCTGAACTCGCCTGGCAGAACTATGGTAAAACATTTAAGCACACAGAATAAAATAATTCCGCTACATCTGGTTATTATTTGCACTGATTTCCATAATTGAACACTGTGCTAATTGCACAAACTTGCATGGATTGTCTGTATGTTTGCTAATTCAATGTCGGTATATATATATTCTGGTTTGATGAATTTTTTACACAATTATGCTTCATTCTCCTTATTTCTGTTTTTAGAAATAGTACTAATTTTATTTCCTGTTAGTGCATATTTCTTGGTTTTTGTCAGTTAACCACTAGACACGTATCTGATGCGTCAATAGATATGGCGAATCGATACCCCTACGTCTGTGAGAAAACTAAAATAGACAAATTGTATCAAAACCACGCTAAACAACGGACATAAACGCTTATGGTTATCATATTTCGGCGTCGGTTCTCTTCATTTTTCTGAATATGTCGCAACATTTCTATTATGGAAATTTAGCCTTGTTGAGTTACTATTCGTTTATCTATTGAGCGTATGAGATTAGGATTCATGGTGTTGTTAAACTAGGCAAGATTTTACTTTGGCAGTACTTTCAGTGGTTTCTCCGGCCTACACAATGCGGAATGAATTAACCGGAATACGATCGTACCTGTGAGCGTATATCAGTGGTGGAAGTTCGCCTTGGCTATCTCACAAGTCGTACCGTTCACGAAGATATCACAATTGCGTAACTCGAATAGAACCATGGCTTGGAGTTTTTCGTTTCGTTCTAATAGTAATTCATGATCAGTTTCTGGTGCAAAAACCTGGGTATACTCAATGTGCTCCTACATATTGAAAATGAGGCTGTGGTGCCAATAGCCGGCCGAAGTGGCCGCGCGGTTCTGGCGCTGCAGTCTGGAACCGCGAGACCTCTACGGTCGCAGGTTCGAATCCTGCCTCGGGCATGGATGTGTGTGATGTCCTTAGGTTAGTTAGGTTTAACTAGTTCTAAGTTCTAGGGGACTAATGACCTCAGCAGTTGAGTCCCATAGTGCTCAGAGCCATTTGATCTATTTGGTGCCAATATTTGTTTCTAACATGTCATTGCAATTGTTCTGCTCAGAAAAAGTCAGACTTCACACGTCTCTGCATCAGTCTGCACTTCTCTGGCTGCACAAGCGATGATATATTCCTTGAAACACTTTTGTAGGCCACTAAGTGATGAAGAGCATGAGTTTCTCCATGCTCAGAAATTATTAACACTTCTTGCTAGTTTACTTGTACTCGTTTATCTGTCGTTATCCATCTTCATGGATAACAGTGAACCATATGTGACGTCCCCTCTCCGCCGCGTGCTGGTGTTGTCGACGCCGTGGAGTTGTTACTGCTACAGCTCGGTCGATGGAGTCGGGACGCGATGCGCGATGAGGAATGTCTCCGTCGGTTAACGACAGACTAGATCTAAAAAAAGCTCTAAGAAATCGTTCCTCGCGTAATGATTAAAGTTTGATTGCGATTCCGCACAGTTTCCTTATTAATGCGAACTGCGCACTCTGATTGTCTCTTATGGTTTGAAGTTGAATTATTATATGCCCGGATAAAACTTTAGTGCAGTAATTGATGAATCTTCCGTGATGCGTGTCGTCCACATCACCAAAAGCAAGGAAAAAGTTCAATTGCAAATCGTATTGGTCGTTGTTTGTTCGTTGCTAAGTAAAATTGTTCGCTCTATATGACGCGGCATCCACAGATACCCTTTAACAAGGTCTTAATTATCTTGCATCGTAATATTATGTATGTCCAAACCTTCCTTGTCACAACTAACAGTCCACGAATTTACTTCCAACTTAAATAGTCACTGTTCATTAACTTTTGATGAGCAGTTACCAAATATTCCTAGAATGATGGAGGCGACATGTTGAATTCCACTTTTGATGAACAATTTTATTGTTCCTTTTCGCTAAATACTCTATAAAACATCACGCCACACACATACACGGCTAATTATCACTGGCAGTTCTGTTAGTTACAAGTATCGTGACAACTACGGCAGCTTTAACTCTCGTAACTGCCGTCTTCTTCACATCTGCTGTGCAGCGAGCTGCGTTAATTTAAGTATTAACTGTATTTTTCTTACTTGTCACTTCTTCTTCTCCGAGTTTTTGCTGTTAGGTCCGAGTTTTAATATTCGAGTACTAGTAATAGTCTTCCATAGATTTCGTGTTTGTTTTTAATACAGTCAGAAAGAGTGCCTTTAGTCAGTTGTAGTGGCAGTAGTGCTAGTGTTTGTTTTGAATACAGTCCAGGGACAGGTAGTGCTTATTTTCATTGTTTTCAACAAGAAGTGTGTGATAACCACAGCTATAAGCCGCCTCTAGTGAATTAGCAGTCTAGTTAAAAGTTGATTAACTCTCTACAGTAAATTGATTTCTTAGGATGGATAGGTTGTGTGACTGCTGTGTACGGACGCAGGAGGAACTGACCACTGTTCGCGAACAGCTGAACGTGTTGATGGCCGCGGTCAGCCGTCTTCAGGCTGCTGCCTCGGAGTGTTGCGGCAGTGGGGACTCTGGTGTGTCGCACGGTATACACCAGGTGTTACATGCTTCGCCCATAGTCCCTGTTGTCGGGACATCTTCGCGGGTACCGGACGGGGTTCGGCCACCCTCTCCCCTAGGGGAGTGGCGGGTTCAGCGGCGTTCGCGGCGCACGAGGCGGAGGGTAAATGTGGAGGCTGGCCGTGTGGCATCGCCCGCTCAGCCTTTGAGTGGACATGTGGCCGCTCCTTCAGCAAAGTCTGAGCAGGCACACGGCGGGAGGGGTTTATTAGTGAGTGGGAGCTCCAACGTTAGGCGGGTGATGGAGCCCCTTAGGGAAATAGCGGAAAGGTCGGGGAAGAAGGCCAGTGTTCACTCTGTCTGCTTGCCGGGGTGGTCTCATCCGAGATGTGGAGGAGGCCCTGCCGGCGGCGATAGAGAGCACTGGGTGCACCCTACTGAAAATTGTTGCTCATGTCGGAACCAATCACTCCTGCCGTCTGGGTTCAGAGGTCATCCGCAGTTCATACAGGCGGTTGGCGGAGTTGGTGAAGGCGGAAAGCCTCACTCGCGAGGTGGACTCTGAGCTAACTATTTGTAGTATCGTTCCCAGAACCGGTCGCAGTCCTCTGGTTTGGAGCCGAGTGGAAGGCTTAAACCAGAGGCTCAGACGATTCTGTGGAGATCTGGGGTGCAAATTTCTCGACCTCCACTATCGGGTGGAGAAATGTAGAGTCCTCCTGAATAGGTCAGGCGTGCACTACACGCAGGAAGCGGCTACAGAGGTAGCGGAGTACGTGTGGAGTGCACATGTGGGTTTTTTTTGGTTAGAGAATTCCCTCCCTAGGCCCGACAAGGCGCCTCCTGAGACGCGACAAGGTAGTAGTAGACAAAACGCAACAGGGAATAACAATATTAATGTGCTAATAGTAAACTGGAGGAGCGTGTATAGAAAGGTCCCAGAACTGCTCTCGTTAATAAACGGTCATAACGCCCACATAGTACTAGGTGCAGAAAGTTGGTTGAAACCAGATGGAAACAGTAATGAAATTCTAAACTCAGGTTGGAATGTATACCGCAGAGACAGGCTGGACAGTGAAGGGCGAGGCGTGTTTATAGCCTTAAAAAGTACAATAGTATCGAAGAAAATTGACGGAGATCCGAAATGTGAAATAATTAGGGTGAAGGTCATGGTTAAAGCAGGCACAAACATGGTAATTGTATGTCTCTATAGGCCCCCTGGTTCAGCAGCTGTTGTGGCAGAGCACCTGAAGGAAAATTTGGAAAATATTTCGAGTAGATATCCTGACCATGTTATAGTTCTGGGTGGAGATTTTAATTTGCCGGATATAGACTAGGAGACTCAAAAGTTTATAACGGGTGGCAGGGATAAAGAATCCAGTGAAATCTTTTTAAGTGCGTTATCTGAAAACTACCTTGAGCAGGTAAACAAAGAACCGACTCGTGGCGATAACATATTAGACCTTCTGGTGACAAACAGACCCAAACTATTTGAAACAGTTAACGCAGAACAGGGAATCTGCGATCATAAAGCGGTTACTGCATCGATGATTTCAGCCGTAAATAGAATTATTAAAAAAGGTAGGAAGATTTTTCTGTTTAGCAAAACTGACAAAAAGCAGATTTCAGAGTACTTGACGGCACAACACAAAAGTTTTGTCTCAAGTACAGATAGTGTTGAAGATCAGTGGACAAAGTTCAAAACCATCGTACAATATGCATTAGATGAGTATGTGCCAAGCAAGATCGTAAGAGATGGAAAAGAGCCACCGTGGCACAACAACCGAGTTAGAAAACTGCTGCGGAAGCAAAGGGAACTTCACAGCAAACATAAACATAGCCAAAACCTTGCAAACAAACCAAAATTACGCGAAGCCAAATGTAATGTGAGGAGGGCTATGCGAGAGGCATTCAATGAATTCGAAACTAAAGTTCTATGTACTGACTTGGCAGAAAACCCTAAGAAAGTTTGGTCTTATGTCAAAGCGGTAGGTGAATCAAAACAAAATGTCCAGATACTCTGCGACCAAAATGGTACTGAAGCAGAGGATGACAGACTAAAGGCCGAAATACTAAATGTCTTTTTCCAAAGCTGTTTCACAGAGGAAGACTGCACTGTAGTTCCCTCTCTAGATTGTCGCACAGATGACAAAATGTTAGATATCGACATAGACGACAGAGGGATAGAAAAACAATTAAAATCGCTCAAAAGAGGAAAGACCGCTGGACCTGATCGGATACGAGTTCGATTTCACACAGAGTACGCGAAGGAACTTGCCACCTTTCTTGCAGCGGACGTCGAACAGATATGCAGAACTATAGACCCATATCTCTAACCTCAATCAGTTGTAGAATTTTGGAACACGTATTACGTTCGAGTATAATGACTTTTCTGGAGACTATAAATCTACTCTGTAGGAATCAGCATGTGTTTCGAAAAAGACGATCGTGTGAAGCCCAGCTCGCGCAATTCGTCCAAGAGACTCAGAGGGCCATAGACACCGGTTCCCAGGTAGATGTCGTGTTTCTTGACTTCCGCAAGGCGTTCGATACAGTTCCCCACAGTCGTTTAATAAACAAAGTGAGAGCATATGGATTATCAGACCAATTGTGTGATTGGATTGAAGAGTTCCTAGATAAGAGAACGCAGCATGTTATTCTCAGTGGAGAGAAGTCTTCCGAAGTAACAGTGATTCCAGGTGTCCCACAGGGGGGTGTCGTAGGACCGCTGCTATTCACAATATACATAAATGAGCTTGTGAATAGCATTGGAAGTTCACTGAGGCTTTTTGTGGGTGATGCTGTGGTATATCGAGAGGTTGTAACAGTGGAAAATTGTACTGAAGTGCAGGAGGATCTGCAACGAATTGACGCATGGTGCAGGGAATGGCAATTGAATCTCAATGTAGACAAGTGTAATGTACTGCGAATACATAGAAAGAAAGATCCTTTATCTTTTAACTACGATATAGCAGGTCAGAATTATCTGGGAGTAGGCATAGGAGTGATTTAAAATGGAATGATCATATAAAGTTGATCGTCGGTAAAGCTGATGCTAGACTGAGATTCATTGGAAGAATCCTAAGGAAATGCAATCCGGAAACGAAGGAAGTAGGTTACAGTACACTTGTTCGCCCACTGCCTGAATATTGCTCACCAGTGTAGGATCTGTACCAGATAGGATTGATAGAAGAGATAGAGAGCAGCACGCTTCGTTACAGGATCATTTAGTAATCGCGAAAGCGTTACGGAGATGATAGATAAACTCCAGTGGAAGACTTTGCAGGAGAGACGGTCAGTAGGTCGGTACGGGCTTTTGTTGAAGTTTCGAGAACATACCTTCACCGTGGAGTCAAGCAGTATATTGCTCCCTCCTACGTATATCTCGCGAAGAGACCATGGAATAAAATCAGAGAGATTAGAGCCAACTTAGAGGCATACCGACAATCTTTCTTTCCACGAACAATACTAGACTGGAATAGAAGGAAGAACCGGTAGAAGTACTCAAAGTACCCTCCGCCACACACTGTCAGGTGGTTTGCGGACTATGGATGTAAATGTAGATGCATCTTCTTCATATATTCGTGTCAATGTCTCGTACTCGAGAGTAAACGTGTATTATAATCTTTTGAACTTTGTCCGTTCCTTTCTATAAGTTCACTTATGTGAATGTTGAGTCCAATATTGCCGACTTCCGTTAATAAAGTCGAACAACTCGGTATACACTGTCAACATACTATCTCGGTTCATGTCTCTAGTCTGAATATCGGTTCACAAAATCCGTGCATCTACGTCATTTAACAACGACTCTTGACAGTAAAACTATCTCGTCACGCTCCATTCGCTCAACTATGCCAAGAGCCACTCTCGTATGACTTGACAGAACGATAGCTAGCGACTTACTTTTTCCGTGAATGAGTATTGTAGACGCATTGAATTTCTTCGTGGCGTTTACAACTCTCTTCCACATAAAAGTTATCTCTGATCGATATTTCTCTTGACTTAACTTTCATGGTATTAATTTGCAATTATTACTTAGATGTTAGCAAATAACTAAACATGACCTTTCTTTCTTCTTCCTTTCTACCAAGACACACTCTGTAATGCTTAATGTTGGTGTTTATCAAGATTTTCTGGTGTTATATCATCGGCAAAGTTGTCTTACCTGTCAGGATAAGTTTTCCCTACTTTACGTCATGATAGTCTTTCCTAATTGGGTTTTGGGGTTCATTAGAGTGTTAAATTTGCCCCCCGGACAAGTTTATTCCCGCCTCGGAATCCCTACCTAGGTCGGGTCTGCGTTTTGGTTTTTTAACACTCTCACACATACACGTACAAGTTTGAAATGTGACACCATTCATACACATACATAAACATAAAATAATACATCGATCTTTACAAACATATGAAGATAATATCCAACACTTAAATAATTCATTTCATTGCACTGTTGTCGTCGCATCGTCGCACTGACGCTGCGACAGCACTGGGCCATGTGGGCTGCCAGACATGTCCCAATTCGAAGCCTGCTTCTTCTGCTCCGAACCTCTGACGAAGCTGCTACTGCATCAGATCGTACAATGCAGCGATTACGATCCGATTGTTGCCGGTTGAGGGTTGACCTCCCTTGCGAGGTGGTGATGTCAGTTATAGACTGCACTACAGTTAGTACAGCCTGCAACTTGGCTATCCGCAGCACCACAGTCGGAAATCTGGAACACTTATTTCACTCCTTTCCCTTGTGCACACGCACAACACTAATGATTTACTGTTTTCTAATGACACTATGTTTTACTCATGTCTAACAATGTCATTCAGTAGTTTGATTAGTATCTTGGCATTCTATACAAGTTTATTAATCATAGAATGTTCACGCTATCGTCACTTTACCGTTTTGGTTCTGTCTCTTAAAATACTTCTCATTCTCTGGTACCCTCATTGGTTACTTGGTCGCTTTCTATACAGGCTTCTCTTGCTTTACCCAAAATAAGTAATCTCGCTTTTAAAATTTCTCTTCTATCCGAATTAATCCTGGTTATAGTTTTCATTGTGCTTGTGTGTACATGTGTGTGGTGCTTCTTTCATCACAGAACATGTGAACAAATATTCTAAACAAACATTTATCATTAATCTAGAATAAACACATACTTAATTAATTAACTAAAATTCCAACACATAATTATTTTTAAGACGGTTCTAGCAATAACTCAATGGAAATTATATTAATTAACTGATTCTTGTAGAAAACCTATCATTTACTTCGATGACAATTAAATTTAATTAAAAAAATAATTATAACTATTAACTACTAATCTACTAATCTAAATAGAAAATATAAACATTCTTAGTCTTATCTTGCTTCACAAAATATGTTGATGCATAAAATAATTATTCTCGACTAACTAAAATACCTTTTTAATTCAAGATGAGGGTAAACTCCTTTTATGTTTCTATGTTCCTCGTCTTTTAGACGAACATCTGAATAATTCGGTACGGTCCATTATATAGATTACACCATTTCTTATTCAGTCTCTTTTTTCTTGACGATTTTGGATAGTTTCTTAATAATAATGAATCACCTGATTACAGCACCTATTCTCTTATCAAACTGGTTCTTGCGTATTTTACCCTTATGTTTTAATCCTAAGTAGGCTTTACGTATCATTTCCTGGTGATTTCTTTCCTTCTGATGTATAGATGATAAAGTACCAAGCCAGTTGCATTACTCTGCTTATTGAATAAGATTTCATTTGGCGAATAACCAGTCCATAGGTGTGGTAGTTCATTGTACATGGTTTCAAAACTATCTATCAGCTCTACCCATCGATGGTGTTGTTTGCCCACATACGTTTTTATAAATCTATTTAGTTCTCGAAATATCCTTTCAATTGGGTTTCCCAACGGGCTGAAGCGGGCTGTTAACGCATGAGGCACGTCCCATATCTTTATTGCTTCACGCCGCATCTTACTTCTTAAGTAAGAGGCATTATCTGAAATTAACCTCGTCGGTTTATCTACGTTAATTTATTAGTTATCCTTGATTTTTCTCAACATCGGATTAACATTAAAGGATCTTAACGGATACAACTTTATATGTTTCGAAAATAAATCATACATAGCAAACACATATTTGAAATTCCCCTTGGCTGTTGGAAAGGGTCCACATGTATCGCAAATTACAATTCTCAATGGTTGCTTAGGAACTATGGGATGTAACACACCTCGAATCTCATTATTAACGGATTTTGCTTTTTGATATACCCTACACTTTTTTAGGACTTCTCGAGCTCGCTTTAATAGGTTCGGATAAAAACACAGTTGCTGTAGTTTAATAACACATATCTGAGTTCAGAAATGACCCCAACGGACATGAGTAAACCATAAAATAGGATCAACATACTTATACTACCGGCCATTAAAATTACTACACCAAGAAGAAATGAAGATGATAAACGGGTATTTATTGGACAACTATAGTATACTAGAACTGACATGTGATTACATTTTCACGCAATTTGGGACCATAGATCCTGAGAAATTAGTACCCAGAAAAACCACCTCTGGCCGTAATAACGGCCTTGATACGCCTGGGCATTGAGTCAAACAGAGCTTGGATGGCCTGTACAGGTACAGCTGCCCATGCAGCTTCAACACGATACCACAGTTCATCAAGAGTAGTGACTGGCGTATTGTGACGAGCCAGTTGCTTGGCTACCATTGACCAGACGTTTTCAATTGGTAAGAGATCTGGAGAATGTGCTGGCCAGGGTAGCAGTCGAACATTTTCTGTATCCAGAAAGGCCCATACATGACCTGCAAAGGCAGTCGTGCATTATCCTGCTGAAATGTTGGGTTTCGCAGGGATCGAATGAAAGGTAGAGCCACGGGTCGTAACACATCTGAAATGTAACGTCCACTGTTCAAAGTGCCGTCAATGCGAACAAGAGGTGACCGAGGCGTGTGACTAATGGCACGCCATACCATCACTCCGGGTGATACGCCAGTATGGCGATGACGAATACACGCTTCCAATGTGCGTTCACCGAGATATCGCGAAACACGGATGGGACCATCACGATGCTGTAAACAGAACCTGGATTCATCCGTCGTTGAGTACACCATCGCAGGCGCTCCAGTCTGTGATGCAGCGTCAAGGGTAACCGCAGCCATGGTCTCCGAGGTGATAGTCCATGCTGCTGCAAACGTTGTCGAACTGTTCGTGCAGATGGTTGTTGTCTTGCAAACGTCCCCATCTGCTGACTCAGGGATCGAGACATGGCTGCACGATCCGTTAAATGCGGATAAGATGCCTGTCATCTAGACTGCTAGTCATACGAGGCCGTTGGGATCCAGCACGGCGTTTCGTATTACACTCCTGGACCCACCGATTTCGTATTCTGCTAACAGTCATTGGATCTCGACCAACGCGAGCAGCAATGTCGCGATACGATAAACCGCAATCGCGTTAGGCTACAATCCGACCTTAATCAAAGTCGGAAACTTGATGGTACGCATTTCTCTTCCTTACACGAGGCATCACAACAACGTTTCACCAGGCAACGCCGGTCAACTGCTGTTTGTGTATGAGAAATCGGTTTGAAACTTTCCTCATGTCAGCACATTGTAGGTGTCGCCACTGGCGCCAACCTTGTGTGAATGCTCTGAAAAGCTAATCATTTGCATATCAGGGCATCTTCTTCCTGTCTGTTGAATTTCGCGTCTGTAGCACGTCATCTTCGTGGTGTAGCAATTTTAATGGCCAGTAGTAAAGGAATACAGATCTTCCACTTATCCCTTTTCGTTTTCCCGGAAGAATAATACATCTTTCTTATTCTATAACGATTGTTAATTATTATACTTTTGCCAGTACGTAAATCACTTATAACTTCCTTCCACTTACCATCTACCTTTTGCATCTGCTCTACATGCAAACAGATCTCACGTACCTCTTTTGTATATGAAAGTGATTCAAACATCATGATCTTAAAATCTACTATAAGTTCTGCTTCCATTTCGTCAGTCTTAGGTGTTGGCAATCTCGACAGTTCGTCTGCTGCGTCACTGTCGCGACCCTTGACGTGCTGAACTGTCACGTTGTACTCTCGTAACACTGGGGCCCGGCGTGAAAGTCGGCCATGCAACATTCGACGTGACATCAGAAATGTGACAGCTTTGTGATCACAATATATAACTATTTTCTTACCATATACGAAATACTTGAATTTTTTTCAATGCCCATATTAACGCTGACACATTTAATTCAGTCCTACAATATGAACGTTCACAATTAGATAGTGTTGGACTGGCAAAAGCTGTTATCTTTATAGTATCTACATTTGTTTCGTCATCCATAAATAACGTAGCCCCTAATCCTGTCTCTGATGCATTAGTCGCGATGGGAAAATCCTTTTCCATGCACGGATGGTGCAGTAGCGGAGCTTTGATTAGAGCACTACCTACAAGCATTAGTCCAGGACCATGGTACATCTTTTCGTAACAATTGTAATAGACATTCCTTATTCAATAACTGATGGGATATAAATTTTGTGAAAAAGGACGTTAACCTCAAAAATGATTTTAACTGCTTTCTGTTTATAGGATATGGGCAGTTTGTAATTGCATATAACTACTTAGAATTTTGCGCTATTCCCTCAGGTGTGACTATGTGACCCAGAAATTTTGACTATGCCAAATTAATTGTTACTCCATATTCGAAAAATTTTTCAAACACACGATTTAGTAATTCCAGATGTTCTGCCCACGTTTCTGTTGCAATTAACAAGTTGTCAACGTAAACTGTAACTCGTCCCAAGAGATCTGGACCAAGCAGTGTATCCAGTGCGCTTATGAATACACCACCACTAATATTTAGCCTGAATGGCATTACTTTAAATTGATAACTTCTACCCAAATATATAAAAGTGGTGTATTTTCGTGATTCCTTGGAGATTTTTATTTGCCAATAAGAGGCTCTACGGTCTAGGGAGGTCCGAAACATCACTCCATGAAATGTTTGCACAAGTTCTTCAAGATTTTCCGGTCGAGTCCTCACTGGTTTGATAATTTTGTTGATATTCCTGCGTCTAAGACTAAACGTATATCTCCATTAGGCTTGGTTACGGCTGGAGTACTCTGACGTTGAAGTTTCGGTGATACCCCAGTCTAACATCCTTTTTATTGCCTTCGTTACCACTTCACTCTTTGACCATGGGACTGAGTATGTCGTCTTACAGAATGTGGTATGTGGGTAAGTTTCGATGTTGTACTCGAAGTTTTTTATTATCCCTTTTTTTATTAAATACTGTTAGATACAACCTTAATACGTTTCTTAATTCTATCTGCTGCTCTATAAATAAATATTTTTATTCTTTAACTTTATCATCGATGCTCAACATATCAGCTTCAGCATCGGTTGACTTAACACTGTCATCATCTATGTAATGCAAAGCGTTCACCGGAATACAGTTGGCAATTAAATGTTGACTGTATTTCCCTAAAATCAGTCTTTTCTTTCTTAGCATTATCATTAATGGCTTATCATTAACAGTTAACATACAAGCACCTACCTTAATGTCAAAAATTGCACTGTATTCATATAAAAAAAATCCATCCCCCATATGCACAGTGTAGTCATTTTAGATACTATCAAGAAAGTACATTCTAATTTAACTTCTTCTAGCTCTACTGCTACTCGTACTCGTTTAATTATTCTTTGTGCTTTCGCGCTAAAGGCCCCCGATACCGTGCATCCTGACACTGGCAAGGTGAGTAGCTTCTGTTGTCTACTAACCATATTTAAACAATTAATCGTCATTACACTGACCGTTGCACATGTGTCAATCAGAATATTTACTGGAATGTTGTTGATCTTCGCTACCACAATAGTCTGTAAGGTATATTCTCCCTTATTAACTTCAGCCCTTGGGTCATTCACTAAATCGTCTCTTATGTCTGTCATTGTGATACTTAAGAAGTCATTGTGATACTTAAGGACATAGATGGACTCGTGAAGTTTGCCTCCCTCCTCATAACCAGCCATCCGAGGAAGGCATACAATGACTGGCTCTCGTTTGACCGCCCGTCACTTAAGATTCTCGGTGGTTCGTGTATTTCGACTAAATAGATGTACGTCGTTCACTTTTGTGTACTATTGCGTTTCTCCCATCAGGTAATGGTATAGGTCAATTAGGGTTAAAGGACGTGCCGGTAGCATTGGTATTAGTCCAACCTCCATCGTTCATTTGGCATGTTCCCGAACTGGAGTTGTTAGGCGGCTCCATAGGAGCACAGTTGTTCTGTCGGCCATCACCCCAGCATTGGGGGTTTGGCGATTGCCGCCCCACATAGCGATCTATTTGTGCGCTACCGTTTTTGAAATTTTGATTATTCTGGTTAAAGTTGGTAGAATTCTTATTATTATCCTCCCTATTTTGATTACACGGACTATTATTTCCATTATTCCTATAATAATTGCTGTCATTGTTGTGCCATTGTCTGGCGTCCTCCATTAACATATCAATTGAGTAAATTACAGACAAAAACTGTTCCACATCACTGTCCATTAGGTGAATGAGTTTTTCTCTTATATTGAATGGCAACCTGACCTTCAATATCCTGATGACTTCACGACTGGAAATGGGTTCAGTCCAGTATCTAGTCTTATTAAAATAACGCTCAAAGTATTGCCTTAAAGTCTCTTTCTTAGGGTTCTAAAACTGAGGTTGGTAAACTCCTTCCGCAAACGTTCTTGACGACTGGAGGGCCAATATTTCGCTAAGAAAAGCCTTTCGAACTCTGAGCACGTATTACAAGTCTCACTAATTTCCGCGACCCACAATGCAGCTTCTCCTATGATCTTAGACATGATAAATTGTATCTTATCAAATTCAGTCCAGCTGCGCGCAAATATTCTCTTCAACGAGTTTATAAATACCTTCGGGTTGATATTATTTTTCTAACTAGATAAGGTTGGAAATTGCCTACTCTTAATAATGCTGTGTTCCACTTTTAAGGAAGAAACACAACTCCGATGTATATATGGATCATCATCCGATTCCACTTGTGAGTTTATTTTCCAAGGATCACTGGCATACGTGTTGGATTGTATACGCTGACTTTCGTCTCGCAGTTGGATTTTAATTGGCTACATACATTAATTGACTACATGCATCACTGCAGAACCGTTGCTCGGATTTTCAAGCTAAACTATGGTCACAATCATGAATTACGATATTTTTAATTTGTTTAAATTCACCATCAAAATTATTTGTGAACTCATTATCTTTACGTGTTTGCTCTATCACTAACCTGCGTGCGGTCTCAAGCGTAGATCGCAATTTATCGTCTATGTCTACAGTCTTCTGCTTGATCCACTCCTATAAATCCTCTTCAAACTCTTTACTCTAATCAAGAAGATAATTATCGATCTTTTTTTGCTGAGTTATTTTCAATTTCAGTCAGACGATCTGTAACATTGCTATTACTACCCGATAAATTGCCGACATTTTCTTGTAATTTATCTATACGATCAACAAGTTTCACTTCTTGTTTTTCCTGTTTACTTAACCTAGACTCAACATCCACTAATTTATTATCTACTTTAACATTCCGATCGACAAGTCGAGCTTCAGCATCCTCTATTTGGTTAGCTACTTTAACCTGCTGTTCGACAAGTCTGTTTTCAAAAATCTATAACTGTTCACTGAATTTGACTTCCATAATAGCATCTATATTAGCTAATTTACTATTTAACATTGCTTGTTGCTCCGAAAATTTATTATTTAATGTGGCCTGCTGTTCGGCTACTTCAGAAAATTTACTGTTCACTGCTGTTTTCTGTTCCAAAAATCTATTGTCTAAGGATGCTTTTTGTTCTGAAAGTTTCTAGTCTAAGGTAGCTTGCTGTTCCTTGATTGCCTCATTCATATCACCCAATATATTCAATTTTGACAATATGAGACTGAGTATGTCCACACTACCAGAGCTGGTCTGTGCGACACTCATTCCACATTCGCGATCTATTTCCCCTTTAGCATTCGAATTATTGTTATCTGCTAATTCTACAACTTTATTTTCTGTTCTAACAACCGATACACTAGGTGTCACTACTTTATCTGGTTCGGTAAACGTTTCATCTCCTACGTTGACAATGGCTGTAGTACCTTCTTGTTGTTGTGATAAATCACTAAACTACTCCCCCGATTTGGAAATTCTCTTGTCCATATAGCTACGCAATCGAATGTTCCTCTTAGACATCATGGTAACCCGTTTAGTATAGCACACAGTTATTACACTATTTCACCCACTAATATTATTACTACTACGAAACACAAGCACAGTGAAAGTAGAATATTCCCACTATGCTAAATAATATACTCTACTATACTCAAATGATCACTTATTTTGTGGATTGCTTACGTTTTCTCTGGTGTTCAAGACTGTCGTGGCGATGGTGTTGTCCCGGTTGACTGCTCTCCGACGCGCTGCGTCGTTCTGCGTGAAGCTCACTCGAAGTCGTGAAGCGTTGGCTGTGTTGTGGAGGCGTCAGCCCCCCACTTTGTATTTCTGCACTCGTAGTTTAGGATAAGCGTCGGACGGTGTGGCGTCCGGCGCCATTGATTGCCGTTCTATAGACAAACAATGTATAGCTGTTGTCCACGAAGATCAGATCGTATTCTGGATGATTCGGCAAGTGTCGTCTGCTCGATGAGGCATCGACTGTCGTCGTTAAGCGCTGCGTTTGTCCCCCAGATGAGACGGCAGCTGGCGTTGTAGGCGCCAGAATGATGTGACGTCCCCTCTCCGACGCGTGCTGGTGTTGTCGACGCCGTGGAGCTGTTACTGCTACAGCTCGGTCAGTGGAGTCTAGACGCGATGCGCGATGAGGGATGTCTCCGTCGGTTAACGACAGACTAGATCTGAAAAAGCTCTTGAGAAATCGTTCCTCGCGTAATGATTAAAGTTTGATTGCGAGTCCACACAGTTTCCTTATTAATGCGAACTGCACACTTTGATTGTCTCTTATGGTTTGAAGTTGAATTATTATGTGCCCGGTTAAAACATTAGTGCAGTAATTCATGACTCTTCCCTCATGCGAATCGTTCACATCACCAAAAGCGAGAAAAAAGTTCAATTGCAGATCGTATGAGTCGTTGTTTGTTCGTTGTTAAGTAAAACTGTTCGCTCTATATGACGCGAGATCCTCAGATACTCTTTAACAAAGTCTTCATTATCTCGCGTCGTAATATTATGTATGTCCAAACCATCCTTGTCACAACTAACAGTCCACGAATTTACTTCCAAGTTAAATAGTCACTGTTCATTAACTTTTGATGAGCAATTACCAAATATTCATAGGATGATGGAGGCTACATGTTGAATTTCACTTTTGATGAACAATGTTATTGTTCCTTTACGCTGAATACTTTATAAGCATCACGCCACACGCATACACGGTTAATTAGCTCTGGTATTTTTGTTAGTTTCCAGTATCGTGGCAACTACGACAGCTTTAAACTTCGGCACAATTGTATCCCCTTCATGTATTCGTGTCAATGATTCCTAGTCGAGAATAAACGTGTATTATAGTATTTTGAAATTTGTCCATTCCTTTCTATATGTTTACATATATGAATGTTGAATCCAATATCGCCTACTTCCGTTAATAAAGTCGAACAACTCGGTATACACAGTCAGCATACTATCTCGGTTCAAGTCTCTAGTCTGAATACCAGTTAACAAAATCCGTGCATCTACGTCACGCAACAACGACTCTTGAAAGTAAAACAATCTCGTCGCGCCTCGTTTGCTCAGCCATGGCAAGATCTCCTCTCGTATGACTTGATAGCACGATAGCTACAAGGCGACTTACTTTTTCCGTGAATGAGTATTGTAGACGCATTGAATTTCTTCGATGCGTTTACAACTCTCTTCCACATAAAAGTTATCTGTGATCGACATTTCTTTTCACTTAACTTTCTAGGTATTAATTTGCAATTATTACTCAGGTGTTTGGCAAATAAGTAAAGATGACCTTTCTTTCTACTTTCTTTCTACCAAAACACACTCTGTAACGCTTAATATTGGTGTTTATCAAGACTTTCTGGTGTTATATCATCGGCAAAGTTGTCTTACCTTTTCCCTACTTTACGTCATGATGGTCTTTCCTAATTGGGTTTGGGGTTCATTAGTGTGTTACACATACAACTTAGATACTGCGTTTTCATCCTCCTATTGGTCATCTGACCTATACATACAATTTTAGCCTGTCTGTATTGACTTTTGCAGCTGCTGTGTGGTAAGATATTTCTATGTTCTTTTCCGACAACTATGTCACATGTCGCAGCTCAGCAGAAAATTATTTTGCTGCTAGCCGCAACCCTGTCAAGAATTGTTGTGGTGGCGATAGTGCAGAACTAAGTTCTCTTTAGCAAGCAGTATAGGAAACAAAAAGAGATTGGACTAGGAATTAAACTTCATGGAGAATAAATAAAAACTTTGAGGTTTGCCGATGACACTGTAATTTTATCAGAGACAGAAAAGGACCTGGAGGAGCAGTTGAACGGAATTGACAGTGTCTTGAAAGGCGGATATAACATGAACATCAACAAAAGCAACACGAGGATAATGGAATGTAGTCTAATTAAATCAGGCGATTCTAAGGGAATTAGATTAGGAAATGAGACACTCAAAGTAGTAGATGAGTTCTGCTATTTGGGGAGCAAAATAACTGATGATTATCGAAGTAGAGAGGGCAGAAAATGTAGACTAGCGATGGCAAGACAAGCCTTTGTAAAGAAAAGAAATTTGTTAACTTAGAGTATAGATTTAAGTGTCAGGAAATCGTTTCTGAAAGTTTTTGTATGGAGTGTAGTCATATACGGAAGTAAAACATGGACGATAAATAGTTTAGTCAAGATCGAAAATACACTCCTGGAAATGGAAAAAAGAACACATTGACACCGGTGTGTCAGACCCATCATACTTGCTCCGGACACTGCGAGAGGGCTGTACAAGCAATGATCACACGCACGGCACAGCGGACACACCAGGAACCGCGGTGTTGGCCGTCGAATGGCGCTAGCTGCGCAGCATTTGTGCACCGCCGCCGTCAGTGTCAGCCAGTTTGCCGTGGCATACGGAGCTCCATCGCAGTCTTTAACACTGGTAGCATGCCGCGACAGCGTGGACGTGAACAATATGTGCAGTGACGGACTTTGAGCGAGGGCGTATAGTGGGCATGCGGGAGGCCGGGTGGACGTACTGCCGAATTGCTCAACACGTGGGGCGTGAGGTCTCCACAGTACATCGATGTTGTCGCCAGTGGTCGGCGGAAGGTGCACGTGCCCGTCGACCTGGGACCGGACCGCAGCGACGCACGGATGCACGCCAGGACCGTAGGATCCTACGCAGTGCCGTAGGGGACCGCACCGCCACTTCCCAGCAAATTAGGGACACTGTTGCCCCTGAGGTATCGGCGAGCACCATTCGCAACCGTCTCCATGAAGCTGGGCTACGGTCCCGCACACCGTTAAGCCGTCTTCCGCTCACGCCCCAACATCGTGCAGCCCGCCTCCAGTGGTGTCGCGACAGGCGTGAATGGAGGGACGAATGGAGACGTGTCGTCTTCAGCGATGAGAGTCGCTTCTGCCTTGGTGCCAATGATGGTCGTATGCGTGTTTGGCGCCGTGCAGGTGAGCGCCACAATCAGGACTGCATACGACCGAGGCACACAGGGCCAACACCCGGCATCATGGTGTGGGGAGCGATCTCCTACACTGGCCGTACACCACTGGTGATCGTCGAGGGGACACTGAATAGTGCACGGTACATCCAAACCGTCATCGAACCCATCGTTCTACCACTGCTAGACCGGCAAGGGAACTTGCTGTTCCAACAGGACAATGCACGTCCGCATGTATCCCGTGCCACCCAACGTGCTCTAGAAGGTGTAAGTCAACTACCCTGGCCAGCAAGATCTCCGGATCTGTCCCCCATTGAGCATGTTTGGGACTGGATGAAGCGTCGTCTCACGCGGTCTGCACGTCCAGCACGAACGCTGGTCCAACTGAGGCGCCAGGTGGAAATGGCATGGCAAGCCGTTCCACAGGACTACATCCAGCATCTCTACGATCGTCTCCATGGGAGAATAGCAGCCTGCATTGCTGCGAAAGGTGGATATACACTGTACTAGTGCCGACATTGTGCATGCTCTGTTGCCTGTGTCTATGTGCCTGTGGTTCTGTCAGTGTGATCATGTGATGTATCTGACCCCAGGAATGTGTCAATAAAGTTTCCCCTTCCTGGGACAATGAATTCACGGTGTTCTTATTTCAATTTCCAGGAGTGTAGAAGCTTTCGAGATGTGGTCCTACAGAAGAATGCTGAAGATTAGATGGGTAGATCACATAACTAATGAGGAGATACTGAATAGAATCGGGGAGAAGAGGAATTTGTGGCACAACTTGACTAGAAGAGGGGATCGGTTAGTAGGACATGTTCTGCGGCATCAAGGGATCATCAATTTAGTGATGGATGGAAGCGTGGAGGGCAAAAATAGTAGAGGGAGACCAAGAGATGAATACACTAAGCATATGCAGAAGGATGTAGGTTGCTGTAGTTACTCGGAGATGAAGAAGATTCCAAAGGATAGAGTAGCATGGAGAGCTGCATTAAACCAGTCTCTATATTGAAGGCCACAACAACTACATACTGTTTCCAGCAGTGAACTCTATCGAATTCCCGTATCGTTGTGTCTGCAAATATTCGTAATATGCTGGCTACGTTAGTCTGCTGCCAGTTGGCTTAGTCTTTTTTGTCCGTCCTCTAAACCACTGTTCAACGTTTTCATTGTATCCGCGAGTGTACTGCGCTAAATCCATGGTTAACTCTCGTGCTGTTTGGTGCTATTCAGTACGCTCTGCACTAAATTCGATAACTGCATGCTATGCGATAGCATGTCGATAGCATGCTGTCGATTACAGTGCTGCTAAAGCAGAATTAGTCAGCACAGCCTTTCGAAACTCCTTCGCCAAAGATGTCGAAGTAAAGATTCCAGAATTCGGAAAAAGAACATATGCAAACATAAGTAACTTAGAAGCAGATATCCTCAGAGCAGTGAAGCAACCTAAGTCACTCAATAAAAGCAAGTCTTCCACTCCAATACGGATACCAATAAGGTTCATTTTGTGTATGCTGCGCAGTAGCTCCATACTCAACAATCATTTACAACTGCTCGCTCGACGTGATCTGTCCCCAAAGAGTGGAAAGTACCCAAAGGATGTAAAGTTGCACAGGTCACATCAATATTCAAGAAAGGCAATAGGAATAATCGGATAAATTACAGACCAGATCATTAACGTCGATATGCAGCCGAATTTTGGCGCATATATTGTGTCCGAACATTATAAATTACCTTGAAGAGAACGGTCTATTGACGCACAGTCAAATGGTTCTGAGCACTATGGGACTTGACTTCTGAGGTCATCAGTCCCTACAACTCAGAACTACTTAAACCTAACTAACCTAAGGACATCACAAATATCCATGCCCGAGACAGGATTCGAACCTGCGACCCTAGCGGTCAAGCGGTTCCAGACTGTAGCTCCTATAACCGAGCGGCCACCTCGCCCGGCGACACACAGTCAACATGGATTTAGAAAACATAGTTCTATTGAAACATAACTATCTCTTTACTCACACAAAGTGATCAGTGTATCGACAACCGGTTTCGGATTAGTTCCGTATTTCTAGGTTTCCAGAAGGATTTTGAAACCGTACTTTGCAAGCGGCTTGTAATTCAGTTGCGTACTAATGGAGTATTATCTTAGCTATGCGACTAGATTCATGACTTCCTGTCACAGTGGTCACAGTTCGTAGTAAATGAACGAAAGTCATCGAGTAAAATAGGAGCAATTTCAGGCGTTTCCCGAGGTAGTGTTATAATACCTCTTAAGTTCCCTATGGATATAAACGATGTAGGAGACAATGCCAGCAACCGTCTATAGGTTGTCTATGGCACCACGTTTCGAAAGGTTCTATTCTCTTCTTGACTAAACTATTTATCGTCCATGTTTCACTTCCGTATATGACTACACTCCATACAAATACTTTCAGAAACGATTTCCTGACACCTAAATCTATATTCGAAGTTAACAAATTTCTCTTCTTTACAAAGGCTTTTCTTGCCATCGCTAGTCTACATTTTATATCCTCTCTACTTCGACCATCATCAGTTATTTTGCTCCCCAAATAGCAGAACTCATCTACTATCTTGAGTGTCTCATTTCCTAATCTAATTCCCTTAGAATCGCCTGATTTAATTAGACTACATTCCATTATCGTCGTGCTGCTTTTGTTGATGTTCATGTTATATCCGCCTTTCAAGGCACTGTCAATTCCGTTCAACTGCTCTTCCAGGTCCTTTTCTGTCTCTGACAAAATTACAATGTCATCGGCAAACCTCAAAGTTTTTATTTATTCTCCATGAAGTTTAATTCCTGCTCCAAACTCTTTTTGTTTCCTATACTGCTTGCTAAAGAAAACTTAGTTCTGCACTACTGCCACCACAACAATTCTTGACAGGGTTGCGGCTAGCACTAAAATAATTTTCTGCAGAGCTGCGTCATGTGACATAGTTGTCGGAAAAGAACATAGAAATATTTTACCACACAGCAGCTACAAAAGTCAATAAAGACAGGCTAAAATTGTATGTATAGGTCAGATGACCAATAGGAGGATGAAAACGCAGTATCTAAGTTGTATGTGTAACACACTAATGAACCCCAAACCCAATTAGGAAAGACCATCATGACGTAAAGTAGGGAAAAGGTAAGACAACTTTGCCGATGATATAACACCAGAAAGTCTTGATAAACACCAATATTAAGCATTACAGAGTGTGTTTTGATAGAAAGGAAGTAGAAAGAAAGGTCGTCTTTACTTATTTGCCAAACATCTAAGTAATAATTGCAAATTAATGCCACGAAAGTTAAGTAAAAAGAAATGTCGATCAGAGATAACTTTTATGTGGAAGAGAGTTGTAAACGCATCGAAGAAATTCAATGCGTCTACAATACTCATTCACGGAAAAAGTAAGTCGCTAGCTATCGTGCTGTCAAGTCATACGAGAGTGGCTCTTGGCATAGTTGAGCGAATGGAGCGTGACGAGATAGTTTTACTGTCAAGAGTCGTTGTTGCGTGACGTAGATGCACGGATTTTGTTAACTGGTATTCAGACTAGAGACTTGAACCGAGATAGTATGCTGACTGTGTATACCGACTTTATTAACAGAAGTAGGCAATATTGGACTCAACATTGATATAAGTGAACTTATAGAAAGGAATGGACAAAGTTTCAAAAGACTATAATACACGTTTAGTTTGGAGTTGGAGACACTGACACGAATATATGAAGGAGATACAATTATGCCGAAGTTTAAAGCTGTCGTAATTGTCACGATACTTGAAACTAACAAAGGCGCCAGTGCTAATTAACCGTGTATGCGTGTGGCGTGATGTTTATAAAGTATTTAGGAAAAAGGAACAATTAAATTGTTCATCAAAAGTATAATTCAACGTGTTGTCTCCATCATTCTATGAATATTTGGTAACTGCTCTTCAAAAGTTAATGAACAGTGACTAACTTGGAAGTAAATTCGTGGACTGATAGTTGTGACAAGGAAGGTTTGGACATACATAATATTACGGCGCAAGATAATTAAGACTTTGTTAAAGAGTATCTGTGGATCTCGCGTCGTATAGAGCGAACAATTTTACTTAGCAACGAACAAACAACGACGGATACGATCTGCAATTGAACTTTTTCCTCGCTTTTGGTGATGTGGACGATGCGCTTGAGTGAAGATTCATGAATTACTGCACTAATGTTTTAACCGGGCACATAATAATTCAAACCATAAAAGACAATCAGTGTACGCAGGTTGCCTTAATAAGGAAACTGTGCGGACTCGCAATCAAACTTTAATCATTACGCGAGGGACGATTTCTTAAGAGCTTTTACAGATCCAGTCTGTCGTTAACCGACGGAGACATCCATCATCGGGCATCGCGTCTCGACTCCACCGACCGAGCTGTAGCAGTAACAACTCCACGGCGTCGCCAACACCAGCACGCGGCGGAGAGGGACGTCACATATGGATCACTCTTATCCAAGAACATGTACAGAAACAGATAAACGAGTACAAACAAGCTCACAAGTCATGTTAATAACTTCTGAGCATGGAGAAACTCATGCTAGTCATCACTAAGGGGCCTAGAAGAGTGTTTCTAGGAAGATATCATCGCTTGTGCATCCAGAGAAGTGCAGACTGATGCAGAGACGAGTGAAGTGTGACTTTTTGTTAGCAGAACAAATTCAACGACATGTTAGAAACAAATATTGACACCACAGCCTCATTTTCAGTATGTAGGAGCACATTGAGTATACCCAGGTTTTTGCACCAGAAACTGATCATAAATTACTATTAGAACGAAACAAAAAACTCCAAGCCATGGTTCTATTCGAGTTACGCAATTGTGATATCTTCGTGAACGGTACGACTTGTGAGATAGCCAAGGCGAACTTCCACCACTGATATATGCTCACAGGTACGATCGTATTCCAGTTAATTCATTCCGCATTGTGTAGGCCGGAGAAACCACTGAAAGTACTGCCAAAGCAAAATCTTGCCTAGTTTAACAACACCATGAATCATAATCTCATACGCTCAATAGATACACGAATAGTAACTCAACAAGGCTAAATTTCCATAATAGAAATTTTGCGACATATTCAGAAAAATGAAGAGAACCGACGCCGAAATACGATAACCATAAGCATTTATGTCCATTGTCTATCGTGGTTTTGATACAATTTGTCTATTTTAGTTTTCTCACAGACGTAGGAGTATCGATTCGCCACATCTATTGACGCATCAGATACGTGTCTAGTGGTTAACTGACATAAACCAAGAAACATAAAATTAGTATTATCTGTAAAAACGGAAATAAGGGTAATGAAGCACAATTGTGAAAAATGTTCATCAAACCAAAACATATATATACCGACATTGAACTAGTAAACAAACAGACAATCCATGCAAGTTTGTGCAATTAGCACAGTGTGCAATTATGGAAATCAGAGCAAATAATAACCAGATGTAGCGGAATTATTTTATTCTGTGTGCTTAAATGTGTTAACAGAGTTCTGCCAGGCGAGTTCAGCAGAGATAAGATTAGGCCTGGGCAAAAAGGCATGTCAACAAGGCATACTGCCAATATAACGGATGACTGGGAAAGAAGAGAGCATTGTCACACAACATTGTAGTGAGATAAACAGAATAGCAAACTTTGCCACGTTACCTAACATGACACTGTGAGGTAACACAACGTAACTTGAAAACCCGAGCACCATGCCAAAATAAAAAATAAGGAGAAAGAACGGAGCGCTGTGATCCAGAATCATTATTCAAATACGACAGCGAGGCAAGTTGTGCTGATGGATCAGGCAAATGACGACAAATGTACTGATACACGCAGAGCCACCGTGTCATAGATGCGTCCTCAACCCTTTAAATAACGAGGCTTTCGAGCTCAGAGACACATTTAGTCACGCTGACATTCTGTCCGTTTTGCTAGAAGCACAGAGAATGACATTCTCTTAACAAGCTATTTCATATTCCGCACAACTCCAGCTGTTAAAAGCCATCGTGTTAGGAAGAACTCCACTTAGAGCCGGTAAAATTGTTGTTTATTAAAACACGGCCGGTTCCGTAGCTTTCTAACATCAAACATTCTGTTATGTTTCAGTGAAACCACGATAAGCTGATCTACAACGGGATTTTTGTTATGTGCATACTGACTTCACACCTGCCAACCCGATGCACACCCCAACCGTGGTCTGCTGTTGCTGCCTACTACATCACTGGATCATCACGAAAGAGAAGACTGGCATGCGATCTGCTCTCCTACACTACGAATCATCGCCGATGATTTGAAGCTGCCATCTCCACTCCGAGCAGGAATGGCACATTTGTGCTGCCTCCTGGATGACTCGTGGGTATCTGCTGCAGTGCTTGGTGAATGACCTGGCAGTAGTTTTTGCGTTATCGACACCCTGGACCACAGTCAGGAGACTGAAACCAAATGCTGTCTTTCAGAGCACTGAGGTGGAAGCCTCATTGTGTCGCAAAGTGTCCTGGGATGGCCGGTGATGCCTCCGTGTCCCCCCACCCCCACCCCACCCTACTGCTACCACCACACCGACCTGCAGGGCGACTTCATAATTCGGTGACAAGGCATCAGCACTTCTTTGCGGAATACACGTTTACGCCCAGCTGCTGACCGCTGTTCTGAGGCCACTAATAACTCTGTACACTTTACACGATAAACGAACACTATAACAAATATTACTGTCTAACCAGTAGTCTTGGCCCTGTCCATCTTTTTAGAAATGGTCGCACGACACGCCTGCCGATTATAGCAGTTGATGTTGAAGTGATCGCTATCGCAAGTAGAAATCTACTGTTACCAGTGTTGCTGGCCCCTCTTTTGATCACAAAAAAGATAGAATCTCCCTACACGTCGGTCAGGGGCATGTATATGGCGTAGTAAAACGCTGATACTGTTTGCCAAATAAAATAAGTTAAGGAACTAGGCGGCTGGATGTGTTTAATTTGACATACTTTTGATTAAGTACGTTAAAATACTCCGACAGCCCACTGTGTACAGCTTATTTTCCAAAAACGGTGTTTTAGGAACTTGCTTTGCTACAAAGATAAGGATGTGGCTTTAAAGCTTCTTTAATTCATGTTGTAACAAAAATTACAAAAATAATGGTGTTGTCTCCAGAATGAGATTTTCACTCTGCAGCGGAGTGTGCGCTGATATGAAACTTCCTGGCAGATTAAAACTGTGTGCCCGACCGAGACTCGAACTCGGGACCTTTGCCTTTCGCGGGCAAGTGCTCTACCTTCTGAGCTACCGGAGCACGACTCTCGCCTGGTACTAACAGCTTTACTTCTGCCAGTACCTCGTCTCCTACCTTCCAAACTTTACAGAAGCTCTCCTGCGAACCTTGCAGAACTAGCACTCCTGAAAGAAAGGCAAAGGTCCCGAGTTCGAGTCTCGGTCGGGCACACAGTTTTAATCTGCCAGGAAGTTTCATATCAGCGCACACTCCGCTGCAGAGTGAAAATCTCATTCTGGAAACATCCCCCAGGCTGTGGCTAAGCCATGTCTCCGCAATATCCCTTTCTTTCAGGAGTGCTAGTTCTGCAAGGTTCGCAGGAGAGCTTCTGTAAAGTTTGGAAGGTAGGAGACGAGGTACTGGCAGAAGTAAAGCTGTGAGTACTGGGCGTGAGTCGTGCTCCGGTAGCTCAGATGGTAGAGCACTTGCCCGCGAAAGGCAAAGGTCCCGAGTTCGAGTCTCGGTCGGGCACACAGTTTTAATACGCCAGGAAGTTTCATAATGGTGTTGTGTTATTTTGTGAAGTTTCAAATTATTGCATGAACTGTCTACATAGTTTTCAAGAACATTAATTACATATCGATTTATATACGAAATATTTTTTAGATGACATCGTTTCCAACATATTCTCTCTGTACCTAAAATGCCAAATTACCTTTCGGGGTTTATTTCATCCCTTACATGTGAAACTGGGCACAAGCAATGAAATATGTGTCGTACTATTTTTTGATCTCTCCATACCCGCCTTGTTTTATCAAGGTCGTTTACTGACATTTGGGAAAGTCCTCTTTTAAGGCATCTCGTAATATCATATGGTATTGTATTTTTAACGAGAACAAATTACTGTTTTTGAAGAGGATAATAAATGACAGCTCCGATGGATATGCTTCTATTGGTTACTTGAAACCATATACTATCCTCTTCAAGTGTGCAATCAGGAAGACACTTAGTGGATCATATCAGTTACTATCTGAAGTAGGACTGGTGATGAAGTGATTTCACACGTATTTCACAGCGTCATTTATAGATAAGACGGTTGAGCTCTCACGGACCTGCTCAGTATATTTAGTTCCGTTTTCTCTGGCCACTATAGCGTGTCAGCAGCTCTTAGACAATATGGAGTTCAGCGTGTCACTTCACTTGGTAGCTGTAGTACGGCTCTCTCTGCTAGTACTCTGCATTCGCGTTCTCGTCTGTACGGTACCAGAACGTTGAAGTTCTACCACTGTAAAGACGGAAGATCCGCGATTCGGAATGTCAGGACTGTGCAGTAAGTAGCGGCAGGAACACCACCACAAAATCACGCAGCACTAACACTCCAAACCATCGAATCTCGGAGAAAGATTTTAACCGTGTTCAACCCAATTGTAAAGTATCGAACTATTTTTCCCCGAATCATACAGTTTGGGGGAAAAGCAGTGACAATAATTACTTTTGGAAACCTTTTATCAGCCAAAGCCTGTTATAACTATAAACTATTTCGCTTAATAAAACGGCCGCCAGCCCAAATCGGGCACTGTGTCTACACAATAAGATGAAGTCAATTTTCGACACTGAATAAATAACTACTTTCACTTAATACGGTCACTTGGCAGTAGGTACTTTTAATCCCTCTTTCTGTTACTTATGGAATTTATCACTATACATCAGTAATTATTTAAAGAAGACACACATACACTCCTGGAATGGAAAAAAGAACACATTGACACCGGTGTGTCAGACCCACCATACTTGCTCCGGACACTGCGAGAGGGCTGTACAAGCAATGATCACACGCACGGCACAGCGGACACACCAGGAACCGCGGTGTTTGCCGTCGAATGGCACTAGCTGCGCAGCATTTGTGCACCGCCGCCGTCAGTGTCAGCCAGTTTGTCGTGGCATACGGAGCTCCATCGCAGTCTTTAACACTGGTAGCATGCCGCGACAGCTTGGACGTGAACCGTATGTGCAGTTGACGGACTTTGAGCGAGGGCGTATAGTGGGCATGCGGGAGGCCGGGTGGACGTACCGCCGAATTGCTCAACACGTGGGGCGTGAGGTCTCCACAGTACATCGATGTTGTCGCCAGTGGTCGGCGGAAGGTGCACGTGCCCGTCGACCTGGGACCGGACCGCAGCGACGCACGGATGCTCGCCAAGACCGTAGGATCCTACGCAGTGCCGTAGGGGACCGCACCGCCACTTCCCAGCAAATTAGGGACACTGTTGCTCCTGGGGTATCGGCGAGGACCATTCGCAACCGTCTCCATGAAGCTGGGCTACGGTCCCGCACACCGTTAGGCCGTCTTCCGCTCACGCCCCAACATCGTGCAGCCTGCCTCCAGTGGAGTCGCGACAGGCGTGAATGGAGGGACGAATGGAGACGTGTCGTCTTCAGCGATGAGAGTCGCTTCTGCCTTGGTGCCAATGATGGTCGTATGCGTGTTTGGCGCCGTGCAGGTGAGCGCCACAATCAGGACTGCATACGACCGAGGCACACAGGGCCAACACCCGGCGTCATGGTGTGGGGAGCGATCTCCTACACTGGCCGTACACCACTGGTGATCGTCGAGGGGACACTGAATAGTGCACGGTACATCCAAACCGTCATCGAACCCATCGTTCTACCATTCCTAGACCGGCAAGGGAATTTGCTGTTCCTACAGGACAATGCACGTCCGCATGTATCCCGTGCCACCCAACGTGCTCTAGAAGGTGTAAGTCAACTACAGCATCTCTACGATCGTCTCCATGGGAGAATAGCAGACTGCATTGCTGCGAAAGGTGGATATACACTGTACTAGTGCCGACATTGTGCATGCTCTGTTGCCTGTGTCTATGAGCCTGTGGTTCTGTCAGTGTGATCATGTGATGTATCTGACCCCAGGAATGTGTCAATAAAGTTTCCCCTTCCTGGGAAAATGAATTCACGGTGTTATTATTTCAATTTCCAGGAGTGTATGTTTCAACAAGGATACAAAATAATATTAAACTTATAGCTATCATTCATATGACCAAAAATATTATTTAACACGACTAAATTTCATTTCTCTAGGACTGTTATTGGTTAACGTTTTACTAACACCACTATTTGTCTGGCTTTCTTTGACATGGAGAAGCAACACGAACGATTACTGTTAAGCTTGTTTCAATTAAACAATTATGTTACTTTACTTTCTGAAATGCTATTCAAAACTTATTCTCATGGTCACGCAAAGCGGTGGCCCTTAAACTGATACGTGCAAACTATAGTATTTAATAATGATTTTCAGAATTTGCTACCAAAACAGTACTCTTGCCAGTAATTTACTATTATTTAAGCTTCAATAAACATCAGGATACCCGGAATAAATTAGTTTATTTAAGGACCCTACTGAGGTACATGACATAGGAAAATCACAGCTAAACACAAAGGTACATTTAACACTTATATTCCACTGATTGAAGATGGATGGTTCACACTGTGATACACTTCTAAACAAAGTACTTTGCCTGTTACTGATGTCGAAGGTGGCGTGAGGCGGTGCTGCGTAGTAACATTGCGCAGGTACGTCTCTTGATGTACATAGCTCTGTCTTCCTCTTGGTGGCGGCGATAAAATTACAAATGTCTGAGCTATTAATTTATTGCCGTACTGCGCCAATGATGTAGAACACGTCCGAGGCCAAAAACCCAGTCTTGCAGGTAAATTCGGAGCCTCTAGTACTTGACCAACGTAATGCGTGCTCACTACTTGCTGGGCAGCTACCGACTGTATCAGCCATTGGCGCCCCAAATCTGACTCGCGTGCCACACAACCTTTTCCATTCCACCACAGAGCGGAGTTCCGTTCTACCTATGATCCCTACACCTTTTCAATTTACACTTCTGCTTACAAAAAACCTAAGTATGAACCCTCTACAATTTCATGACAGCATATACTTATAAAATTGACATAATTAATTACAGTTGTACTTGAAATATTACATAATTATTTACAAAATGTTTTAATACAATTATTCCACCTACGTCAAAGAGGTTATTTTAAATAGATAAACTACACTTAACAAAAGCTTACTCTCGGTATAGTATTTTCTTAATTTTTCAAAATTATTATGGAACAAAAAAATTTTAAAATATCCAGATTAATGGCAGAATTATATTTACAATAGCATTACAGATTACTGTGCCCGCTCTTACCAATATGTTGTATTTTACAACATTTCAGGTTTGTTCAGTAGACATGACTCGACAGAGATAGTGAAATGCAAACCTTGTGCTATTTAAAATGAACATTAGCGCAGGTTTGATTTTAAGTAACATTGACGGAAAAAAATCACAACACCAAGAATGAGTTGTCCAATATACTAGTGACCTTGAGAACATGGTCTTTGTTCAAATTTTCCACCGGTCACATAAGAGTGGCGCAAGTAGAAGCACCATGAGGATGCAAATCAGGTTTCCTTTAAATACACGCTGAGCGTTAGTTACCTTGAGAGATTTGACGTGGTGATCTGATGTTAGTCAAGAAAGCCTTTAAGGAGACAAAGACGCTATTATCAACACGCCACTGGGTTTGAACAAGATCGTGTGACAGGGCTATGAATACTGCAGAAAGACTGGGCAGAATGTAGCTACTGTAGATGACTGCTGGCAGCGGTGGCCACGAGAATCAAAAAGACCGGGCTCCGGACGGCCACGTGACACTACTGAGAGGGACAACCCATCGTATTCGGAGTGTGGCTGTGGCGCACCCTACCGCGTTTCCAGCACCAGTTTGACCAGCAGTTGACACCACAGTGACAGATCGAAATGTTACAAATCGTGTGCTTCAAGGACAGTTCCGAGACAGAAGCCGTGTAATGCGCATTGTGCTGACCCCAAACCACCGCCATTTCCGACTTAAGTGATGTCAAGCGAGAGTTCATTTGAGGGTAGGGTGGAGGACTTCGTGTTTTCTGTTGAAAGATGGTTCAGCCTTGGTGCCAGTTTGTTAGAAGGAGGCCTGTCTGCGTGTTAGATGCACTGCACCTACACTCGGGGTTATGTTCTGGGGTGCGATTTCGCATGACAGCAAGAGCATTCTCGTGATTATCCTATGCCCTCTTGTTGTAAATCTCTACGTCACTCTTTCGATTTGATCTGTTGGGCTGCCAGTCATGAACAGTATTTCAGGGAGTGTTTTCCAGCAGGATAACGATCCCCCACATACCGCTGTTGTAACGCAAAATCTTTTACAGAGTCTGGACATGCCTTTTTTGTATCCCGCCTGGAAGGCGGCGCGTGGGTCTGCTCCTGTAAACTGAATCGGTAGGCCGCATGACAAAAGCGAGTAGGAGAAGAAAAAGGTGACAATCTCTTGGTACTGCAGTGTGAATTAAAATCATCTTTACTTTAGCAAGAAGGTGAATACATAACTTTTCACTGAGGTGTGAAGCCTTAGATCCGCCGTAGGTAAAGCGAAGCTGAAGCAAAGTGTCCCAGCCATCTGCTCTTGATCAAATGGGGTGAATCTGGAGCGGAGCTCGTAGAGCTCCACAACGCCAGATAGAGGACGCTGTCGTCGGTGTCTGTCGTAGTGCCAACTTAAAAATCTTTCACCTACGCCATGGCATTGTAGATATGGATACCACATCCCTCCGCCCTGAAACGACGCACCGTCGTTGAGTATGGCTTCCGACGGCGGGTCGAGGAACTCAGGGGCGGCGAAGCTGAGGGGAACTGCCGGGGAGCGCTGTCCACCCGCGACCCCGAATTGCTTGCGAGGGGTCGCAGGGGACGCCCCGTGGAAAACCTATCCTGGCCGCGCACCGCCACTGGGTGTGCTCGGATGAGTAGGCAGAGCAACGACTTCCATGGGCGACGGTGGCGGCGGCATCACAGCACCCTCAGCGTCCATCGATTCCGGCACCGCGGAGGAACACGACGGCGGCGGCGATGGCGGCTGGAGTTGGGGTCGTGACGCCGGCGATAGGCGCCCGTCCGGTGCAGGTGACCGGACCGGCAGCGGCGGCGACGGCAGGCGCGCCCACGGCGGGGCGGGGGCGGTGGAGGCGCCGTCGATGAGTCATGGGCTGAGGTGGAGGAATCCGCGAAGCTTTCAATTCTGCTGCAAAACACTCAGCGGCAGAAAACCGAGGACAGCATAATCGGATCTGGTTCCGGTGTCGCTTGACAGTACCGGAGTGACCAAAAATGACAAATAAGGCGCGGCCAAGCTGGCGAAGAATGCGCCCCTGCTCCGAGAGCTGCCTGCCAGAGAAAACGCGGTAGAACACCAACGCATGTGGCGCCAAGCCAGAGCAAGGTGAAGCGCGTGGCGGCGGGTGCAATAGCTGCAAGAGCGACCGATGGGCGCGGCCATGTAAAAATTCCGCTGGGGAACGGGTGCCGTGCGGCTGGGAGCGATAGGTAGCAAGGAAAGTCCAGAGCGCGCGCTCGCGAGAGTGCGTAGCGCGCAACTTGCTCATCTGCTGCTTAAATGTAAGCACAATGCATTCAGCCTCGCTGTTCGACTGAGGGCATGGGTGTGTGTGATGTCCTTAGGTTAGTTAGGTTTAAGTAGTTCTAAGTTCTAGGGGACTGAGGCTAATGCCAATAGCAGCACAGAACGCTTCAAACTGAGGACCCAAATCGAGGAACATTGTCGGAGACAATAACTTCAAGAAAGCCCTCAATGCAAAAAATAGACGTCAATGCCCGAATAGTACTGGCAGTACCGATGCAAATTGTGTTATATTAGGACCTTTGCCTTTCGCGGGCATGTGCTCTACCAACTGAGCTACCCAAGCACGGCTCACGCCCGTCCTCACAGCTTTACTTCTGCCAGTACCTTGTCTCCTACCATCCAAACTTTACAGAAGCTCTCCTGCGAACCTGCAGAACTTTCTTTCAGGAGTGCTAGTTCTGCAGGTTCGCAGGAGAGCTTCTGTAAAGTTTGTACCCAAATTTCATCCTGAGACCAGCACAATAAATTGGGTATTTCTTGAGTTTAAGAGGTTTATCAAAATTTATACACCACACAGACAAAGTGGTTTTAATGTGTCATGCCTTTTCAGCAGACAGTAAATAATTTACCACACTAATCAACAGGTTTTACACCAAATCGAATTACTGTACAAGAAATATAAAATAGGTGATTCGATTAAACAATCACCTAAATGTTCTGAGAAACAGAACGCCATTAGAAGAAAAGATTATATAAGCCTTAATAACATTCGAAGCAAAGGCACACCGAATGAAAAAACGGTATGATAAAAGAATAGGTCGCACAACTACTTTTCACTTTGGCCAAGAGGAACTACTGTATACACATCCTCACTATCATAACACAAAAAGCTTACCGAAAAGTTTCACTTGCGGTAAAGAGGGCCGGGTATTATACACAGAATACCAAACCAGTGATACTATTTGTTGAGCAGTCCAAAGTTAGGGAACACACGTGTGTTGTATCCATATAAAGTTTTCAAAGAATTTATACGCTAAACATAAGAGGTCAATACACCTCTACCACTTTATCGCAGTAATCTATAATCTTTATTACAGAAATTTGGAGAGTCCATCTGATATTAAAAAATGAAAACACTTATAGTTTGTGATAAGATATATTTTCGCTTAACTACACGCAAAATTACTATTGAAACAACTTGATAATCTCAAAATGAATGTTAGACTATGCATAATCGAAGATAGGTAAGAAGATTCTTTGAAGTCGATTTAGAGAATTTTATTATTCTACTTAGAGTGATAATAAAATGCTCTAAATGGACTTCAAAGAATCTTCTACTTAGAGCGAGCCACCCGCCCCTCCCCCCCTCCCCCCCCATGAACTATGGACCTTGCCATTGGTGGGGAGGCTTGTGTACCTCAACGGTACACATAGCCGTACCGTAGGTGAAACCACAACGGAGGGGTATTGTTGAGAGGACAGGAAAACGTGTGGTTCCTGAAGAGGGGCAGCAGCCTTTTTAGTAGTTGCAGGGGCAACAGTCTCGATGATGGCCTTGCTGTGCTGGTACTGCGAACGGCTGAGAGCAAGGGGAAACTACAGCCGTAGTTTTTCCCGAGGGCATGCAGCTTTACCTTATGATTAAATGTACTTAGAGAAAGCTTTTGACAATGTTGATTGGAATACTCTCTTTCAAATGCTGAAGGTGGCAGGGGTAAAATACAGGGAGCGAAAGGCTATTTACAATTTGTACAGAAACCAGATGGCAGTTATAAGAGTAGAGGGGCATGAAAGGGAAGCAGTGGTTGGGAAGGGAGTGAGACTGGGTTGTAGCCTATCTCCGATGTTATTCAATCTGTATATTGAACAAGCAATAAAGGAAACAAAAGAAAAGGTCGGAGTAGGTATTAAAATCCATGGAGAAGAAATAAAAACTTTGAGGTTCGCCGATGACATTGTAATTCTGTCAGAGACAGCAAAGGACTTGGAAGACCAGTTGAACGGAATGGACAGTGTCTTGAAAGGAGGATATAAGATGAACATCAACAAAAGTAAAACGAGGATAATGGAATGTAGTCGAATTATGTCGAGTGATGCTGAGGGAATTAGATTAGGAAATGAGACACTTAAAGTAGTAAAGGAGTTTTGCTATTTGGGGAGCAAAATAACTGATGATGGTCGAAGTAGAGAGGATGTAAAATGCAGACTGGCAATGGCAAGAAGAGAAATTTTTTAACGTCGAGTATAGATTTAAGTGTCAGGAAGTCGTTTCTGAAAGTATTTGTATGGAGTGTAGCCATGTATGGATGTGAAACGTGGACGATAAATCGTTCAGACAAGAAGAGGATAGAAGCTTTCGAAATGTGGTGCTACAGAAAAATGCTAAAGATTAGAAGGGTAGATCACATAACTAATGAGGAGGTATTGAATAGAATTGGGGAGAAGAGGAGCTTGTTGCACAACTTGACTAGAAGAAGGTTTCGGTTGGTAGGACATGTTCTGAGACATCGAGGGATCACCAGTTTAGTATTGGAGGGCAGCGAGGAGGGTAAAAATCTTAGAGGGAGACCAAGAGATGAATACACTAAGCAGATTCAGAAGGATGTAGGCTGCAGTAGGTACTGGGAGGTGAAGAAGCTTGCACGGGATAGAGTAGCATGGAGAGCTGCATCAAACCAGTCTCAGGACTGAAGACCACAACAACAACAACAACAACAACAACAACTTAGAATAACTAGAATAACTTAGAAATAACAGTATACAAACTGTAGGTTAAATTCAGTTTTGGGAACAGTGAATGTGAGCGACAACAATGCAGTATGGCAGCCTGAACTTGGCACAGCGGGAGGGGAGGACTTAACTGAGTTGTGGGTGGTAAACAATCCCCCCCCCCTCCTCTTCACACTTTTGACGTAGTGTGCAGTAGCCATATTGCCGCATGCATGGTATGCCCAAAGGCGCTAGCGCCCCACTTACCAAACAATAAGAGATACAGTGTGTCGTTTAAACATTAACTACTGAAAATTACTAAATAATACTTAATTTGCAAAGAGAATACCATGAAGAAACTGCAGTGAGTAAATGCTAACACATACTTAAGATGAGATTACAAGAAATTCGACCAAATGAATTGGCAGTAACAAATATTTTATCTACGACATATCCATTTTGCCACGTCATTATGTGACAAACTTCAAACATCACTTCACACAAAGCACTGTAGACCTATGCACAAGAAGAAAGATATATCAAGGTACGAAGCTATAAATATATACAAAATTATTTACATGGAAAGAGGTTTGGGCATTAGGTAACAACCGTAAAGATTACGATTATACTAAAATAATAAATACAACATATGTTAACGAGTAAGCAACGAAGAGGAGCCTGCTAATGGTGATGGTACTAGAACTAAGTGCGACTTTGGTTGCACTATCTACAGCTACTTATAATAAGAGAGAATAACGCTATTTATATAAAACTGCAGTCGATTAAATTATGACAACTTTACAATATTTTAAATTATTGTATTGAAAACTACCTCTACATTAAAGTGAATATGAAAAACCAACGCACTTTACTAAAAACAAGTTAAGAAGGAAATGAAATTAGACGTACGTGATTAAAATGACAAAAACTTTGCATAGGTGCCAACTACAGCACTCAAGTTAATTTAAGATTCATTACGGCAAGTAAACGTTATTTACTCAAACACAGTGCAACAGGTAAGTTACTGTCAAAGAGCCTGTAAGGAAGTACGAAATATTGATAAACATATATTCTGAGAGTATGAAGACGAATTGTTACTAGCAAAAATATTAAATGTACCGAGTTGCACTTCATGTGTTTGTGGTTGTTAATGAACACGCTGACTCATCTACAGACAGTTATACATAATTACAAAGTTGTGTAATAATAAGAATTTTATAGGGAATTATACAAAGTAGAACGTCCTGATTGGCAGAAGGATTGAATTGTAGGTGGAAGGCACCAAATAAATATACCCCCACCCCAAATATTAGTGTATAGGTTATGTACAATTGTGATTGTGTGTGAATTTGTGGATAAGTAGGTACTTTTATATTCAGTACGTTGAAACAGCTAAACACGATTGTAGCTCTGCTGGTTGAAGAGTAATAACAAGTACAGTCGATCTCACATTAACTTAGCCTGCAAGTTAAGTGATTACGTTAACCTTTGAGTGCTATGTCTAATTAAACACGTACATGGTTATGCAAGCCACGATTGGGGGTGAATTAACACGTATGTTCGCATTGTACAAAGAGTAATGGAAAACTAGCGTTATAGGAACACCTGAACACTATATTCAGCCACAGAGTTGCTAGTAAACTTAAAAACAAAGTACAATGAAAACACACGGCTTCAACAGTAATTAGCTGAGTGACCAGAATATGGAATTAAAACCACTATTTCACTTGTCCTCGTAGCAGGTGGCGCAAATTTTTTGTGAAAACAGATACTAATACAAGAAGATCATTGGTATTTGTCTTAAACAGAAGTTGCTTGATGAAATTCCTATGCTTTCCTTCTCCTCGTGTGATGGGGAAATTGCTAATGTCTATGTGGGTGATAGTATTAGCTTTCAGGTTGTTATTTGGGACCTAAGGATTTGAAAAGTAAATTCTTCACTTACTGAAAAAAATAAAATGGGGCAAATTTTCTTAGAGTTAAAAATAAAGATGTCAGCAGAAATTAATTATGAGGACCTCGAATTAAAATACAGATGAAATTTTCTTGTATCTGTTCTTGTATGACTGTTAATTGTTTCATGTCTTTGTAAATACGTTCACGTATATTTTGTAAACCCGTGAAATCAATCTTACGCGAGATCAGGCGTATCAGAAAGGGAAAATACGTTTGAAAAACATAATCGTGTATTTTTGTCAATCTGTGAAAACCAATCTTTCGAGACATTAGACTATTAAAAAGTGAAAATACGTGAGGAACAGTGTTACGTGAGTAGTGGAACGTACCTCAAACATGTGGGGTGCGGTGATTCAAGTTCACTATCGCCAACTGATTCATCAGTGCTATGCAAAGATTCAAGTTCGCAGTCACAAGTGATTCATCATCTGCAATGCAGAAAGTTTAACGAATCAGCAGTGCGGCTTTGAATAAGCAGTATAGTGCCACATGTGTGCTAATGGAGAGGTGAACACACACCAAAATGTCGACGAAGATTTCATCCACACGTATCTGGTTCAGCAGGGTCCTTCGGCCTCAACATGCAATGGGGACCGCCTTAAGTTACGGAATCCGTAGACAGGTGTGAACAGTTACGCTGAATGGACACTACATGGTGCACTGCACTGCATGGTGCGGAAAGTAATAGCCACCAGGTACTTAAAAAATGGAGTCATCTCATGCTGTAATTGAAAATCCCGTGAAATTTACGACTGTTTCCGTGGTTCTTTCATTTGTTTAAGTTTCAAAGGCTGCTTAACTCCATGGATTAGTATACTGATTGTTTAATACTGTTAGTTCATTTTACTGGGCTCTACCTTGGGTGCAGTTATTTTTTTAATGTATTTTCGTGTTGTAGTTTTGAGACCATCTGTTGTTCACTTGGACGTGCTCCTGATAATTCAGGGTGCTAAAATTTGAGTCCGCTAACTGTTTCCTACGACAACAAAATAAAACGAAGATTTTTTATTTCGTTTGGTCCGAAGTGGTTATTCTCAGTCCTTTAAAATTATGGGTCTGAAATAAAAGTGTTGTTGCTTTTAAGGGGGGTAGGACGTCAAACGGGCTGACTTGGAGCAGGAGAGGCATCACAGGACATTTTAGTTTCCAGTGTCTATACTTCTACAAATAAATTCATAAAACTTAGTCAGCATCACCAGGAAGGATTCAGGATTCACATGCATTGCTGTGGAAGTTCGAAAATATAATAAAAAAATTTTTTTACTTGTGAAATTTCATCATTTTTTCACTTACTGATCGCTGCATTTGTTGCTCTACGTACACTTTTCTTCATAAGTTAGAGAGATTCTTCGACGAATTTTGCACGGCATACATACCATACTTAGAGGTGTATAAAACTCTAGAATTTATTTAATTTATGAAAAAACGAATGATGTTATATTTTAAACTTCATGTGTAGAAAAAACACAAATTTTATAGTTAATTACCTCAATTTTTACCACAGATTTTAATAGATTTGGAAAGTTGTAGAGTTTCATACACCTTTAAGTATGGTTTGTATGCTGTGCAAAATTCATCGAAGAATCTCTCTTACTTGTGAAGAAAAGTGTACCTATAGCAACAAATGCTGCATTATTAAGTGAAAAAAATTCTGAATCCTTCCTGGTCATGCTGACAAAGTTTTATGGATTTATTTGTAAAAGTATAGACAGTCCTGTGGTGTCTCTCCTGCTCCAAGACGGCCTGTTTGACGTTCTACCCCCCCCCCCCCCCCCCCAATAGTGAATGATCTTGTTATTACCCGAAGTCCAATCCTTTCTCTCAATATAATTTGCCGACGCTGACTTGGGTGCTATTACAAGGCTCAGTAAAAACGTATTTCCAAAGTACAACACAGTCATGAGTAGTACAAACATCTATTTTATTGAAATTTGAAAACTATGCCCTCGAGAATATCTTTTCAATAATGCCTTTAATAGTCTATCTGTTCCGTTTCTACTCTACTACACATCAATAATTGGTCAGTGAAATCAAACTACACAGGAATATTATCAAAACCCAGTTACAAGTTAAACACATTGAAGACAACGAAAATTATTCGGACGCTAAAAAAACTCAGTTAATTTGCAAGTAACACAAGTTCCATGGTAAAAGACCTTCTTTGTTTCACGGTATAAGATGGTTCATGACTGATGAAGTCTGGCTTAACTCACCACCTGTTATATGCGTATTTATATATAGGTACAGGGTCAGTCACGAAAAACTGCAAATATTTTTATATGTTATTCTACAAGTAAAACTAAAGAAAAAAGTTCATATAAACATAGGTCCGCAAATGCTTAGCTACGGAGGTACGGCTAATAAAAGATTTTGCCTGAGATTTAGCAACTTTGCTAACATCAAGCCATCGCAGAACTGTATGAGGTTGAAGTAAAGAAAAATTTTCATTTATTTTGTTGCCATTGATCGGGTGAATCTAATGAAACAGGTCGCAGACGTGCATCTGAAGTAGTTTTCCACAACATCCAGAGAGGCGAAGACGTAATTTCGCAAAATTTTTAATTTATTAACTATTTCGCCCAATTTGTTTTTTAATCCCAGACAACTGCTCAAAGTTTTCAACAGAAGTTGCAGAAAATTTAATTTTGGAAAAAATGATGGTGATAACGTTAACTGTAACTGTATGAATGTGTCATATAATTTGCTTCTATTATATCATAGCACAAGTGAATTCATGTCGAACCGGAAAAAGCGAATCTCTGTATTTAGGAAGCTGTACAGTGTATATGCAATTTCACTATACATTCACAATAAATTTTCAAAAATGTCTTCACTGAGTTCACTGCATTTAGCTGAACGTGTATGAACAGATTTCGTTGCTCGTTTCAGTTTCACAAGGTTGTTCTTATTTTCGTGTATTGCATTCATAATGCGAGCAAGTAATGCCTCACGTGTATTGACTTTGTCGTCATAAATTATGTCTTTCTCCTTCCCCATACACAAAAATCTATTGGTGCTAAATTGGACGATGTGGATGGCAACAGACGTATAGCACCACGACAAATCCATATCTGGGGAAAATTTTCATTTAAATGTGTAGTAGCGCCGTTGGTGAAATGTGGAGGAGCGCCGTCATGTTGAAAATACATTTGCAATCGCGTAGCAAGTGGAACATCTTCTACGAAGTGGGGAATTTCTTCTTGGAGGAATTGTAAGTACGTCTCACCAGTTAGACGTCCTGGGAAAATGCATGGTCCAGTAAAGTGTGTGTTGATTATAGCATACCACACATTTATGCTAAATTGCTGCTGTAAATGGCTTTGCCCTGTTGCATATGGGTTTGCTTCAGACCATACGTGCTCTTTATGTAAATTGTTTATACCATCCTAAGCAAACTGTGCCTCATCAGTAAACAAAATGTATTTGTGTAACCGCCGAATAGTATTTAACCAGTTGCACAACTTCAAGCGAAGGGCAGGATCTCCTGGATGTAATGATGAACTTTTAGTTTATGGTAATGATACAGATTATCGTACTTCAGTGTATGCCAGACATTAGAATGCGAAATGCCTAATCGTTGAGAGATACGTCTTGTACTGGTACCCGGGCTACATTGAACAGCGTCCATAATATCCTCATAATCGTCTTCACGTACCGAGCCATCGTACTGATAATGAACGCTAGGTGGGGAACCTGTTTCCCGTAACATTCTAAATACTTCGATAAGGGTTCGTCCATTCGGAATCCACCGAGTTTGATAACGTCCGCGATATTTGTTAACTGAAGCCTGTAATGGTTCTCTATTTACGTGACCATTACGGCACTCCAACCACAGTTCTCGATACCAGTAATGTCGTACTACTTTTCTGCGAAGTAACAGACATATTTTTGTGACAATATTCACATTTGGTTTTATTAATGTATAGGTACTCCAATGTATCGATATATTACAGTGATATGGTTCTTGTGTGTATTCATTTCTGTGAGACTGTCATAAACTTTGACTTACTTGTAACCGTTTTGGCGCGAATGCACACAGAGCAGCCTTTGTTTCACTTTGGCAGAAGTTAAGTTGTTATTTCGCTTTGTAAAAGACCAGTCAAGCCTTGTGTTTGGTTAAAGTGGAAATTAAATGTATGAAGATTGATACAAAACAGTTTGCTTGATGATGTGACAATTAAGAAGAAGTATATGTGAATTTACAAGAAGTTTAATAAAAATGTGGATCGTGAACACCAAGTCAAAAATTACTTCTACCATACCATAGTCCTGATCTGGGATTGTTTGATCATTATGGGTATACAGAACGCCCTATGCTTACAATGTTAAATTGAGCTAAAAGTTAGGAACATTTTCTCATTTGTTATTTGGACGATACTCTTGATTTTTTCACAGAACGCAGAGATATGTTCTGCTTTTATGCTGAATTATTAATTTTGAAAAAATAATCTATAGTTTTTCAGATATTTTATTTTTTGTAAATGTTAAAAAAAGTTACACGTTTTAACAAGTATTTTAAAATTTACATCCATTAATACAAAATAATTCCACATATCTTTTAATTCAGACATATTAGAAGGTCTTAAGGAACAACTACAGAAAATTTCATCTTTCTACTATAAATAGGCCCTGAGAAAATGTACCTTATACACAAAAAAACTAAAGTTACGGGAAATTAGCTTCGAAGTTTTTACTTCAGTACAAGCCTGCTCCATAGCTTGTATCATCAGAATCGTCCAACAGCTTCCTCTTGATGGCTCTGCTATGCTGTCTAGCCATCTTTGAATATACTTTTATGGCATTATCTGAAGACCTGAGCCGTTCCTTGTCCAAACAAAGCATAGCTGCTGCAGTTCGTAGTCCTACACAGAGCCCCAACTTCTGCAGAACTTTGCACTTTGTTATATTGCCAAAGTAAAGTGTGTTTATACCCACAAACACAGTTTTAGGTAGTCTATTCCATACCACATGGTTCACACACTCATTTGGATTTTGAGTCCGGCCATGAAGACATTTCTTTAGTAGACTAATATCTGTGAGGTCTCAAAATATTGGTTTTATTTAATCCATTATGGCAGGTGGCAGGTGATGAGGGTGATTGTATTGTTTCTTAGCTACCTTGCCTCTGTTGTACTTGCACCAACTATCGTCTCCTTTTGGACATAGCCCATGTTGGGGATTCTCATTGTTTAAAGCTGTATGAAAAAACAGAGCCCAGACTGCTATTCTCATTAATTCTGCATCTGCTGTATTCTGTCTTATTGCCAGACCATAGCACTTCTGAATATGATCTATTGTAGCATCTGTCAGTCTATTTTTCCCATCTAAAGCTTTTCCATCGGTCAATTTCTTGCCTTTCATGCTAGCCTTGACCCGTCGAAGTTTCGATCCCATCCTTTTCTAAACGTGGCCAACACACTCCAGTTTGGAAATTTTCACTTCGTTACCATAGGGTCTCAGTTCCTCAATTTCTTTGAAAGCCTTTGAGTCACCATCTCCAAGATAATTTATGTATCTAACGTTGTACCATTTTACTGAGCGTTGATAAATACTTCTTACACCAGCAACTTCCATACCACCACTTGACCCATAGTAATTAGCCATGCACTCTTCTTCATGTTTATTTTTCATTTTCTCCTTGCATCTGCAATGCTTGGAAAGTATTGCCATATCAACTACCTTACCAGTGTCCACACTTGTAGCTGTTACTACACCATTCAGAGATGTGTGGCCTCTCTTCTGCCAGCTTCCATCAAAAGCTATGGACAAGTCTCTGCTATTTTCAACAACTGCTTCCTCAACAGCATCTTTCATGTTTTCCTGTGCCACATCTTCTACAGCAGAGCCTATTGCAATTGTGTGTTTGTTAAATTTTTAAGGTGGAGGAGGGAGGTTCATCACACCACACAACATGGCACCTGCAGCCCTGCCCTTTCCTATACACCGCAATCCATAAACCAGTCTAATGTTTATATCGTATAGTTTACCCGTATCTGCAGTAACATGTGAGGAATTGAAGAAAGTAACACTGTGTTTGCAATAACTGCACATCAACTCTAATTCACAAGCAAGTCCTACATGTAAGTTTGTTTTCAATGAAACACCACATTTTCCATATTGTTTGCAGCACACATTGTTCTCCAAAACGTCTGATAATAAAGAGACGTTAATTACCTCATATTTTGTAGTCCCAGCATTTAGTTTCTTGTATTCTTCTTCAATTCCAGCTAGTTGCACTTTCCGGTGTAGTGGAATTTTTAGTACACTTTACTTTCTTGCGCCAATGTACACGCTTTCTAAATACCTTCAGACTAGGTCTTGGCATGTTGAAGGAAAGAAAACTCAATGACTTCTCCACATACGACTTTCACAAGAATGACATGGATGTACTCACAAAGAAAACAATACAAATGGTGCAGAATCTATTGTCAACTGTCTAGCAGTGTAGTCAACAGAAAAGCTAACTCTCTTGAGCTCAATTATATCTCTGGCAAGGCTGTCTATATCAGGTATATTTCGCGTCTCATATACAAGGTGCGGAACATCGTGTGACGAAATTATTTTAAAAAATTATTTAAAATAGTTCTAATCACGTCATCCAAATATTTAATACATGGTATTAAACGGGAGAGTCTAAATTTTTCGATAATGCATTTACCCAAAAATCGATTTTTTCATCGAAAAACTCATTCCGTATACCCTTAAGAATTTCCTGAAAAACGCATCTGTTAGGTCTTCAAATATTGCTAAAATACAGACCTGGACCTTCTAGTAGTCAAAGTGGAATCACCCTAGAATCAACAAGATGAGCCATAACGACCTCGACGAAATCTACGTGGTAATCCATTCAAGATAAGCGCCAAGTTAATGACTTTTTTACAGTGATCTCTTATTTCCATTCTGACGATACCATCCACAGTCAATAACTTTGTTGTTGCCCGATAAAGCGGAGATATGCTGCGTGAACAACATTGTTAATCTGATTTCTAACCTACTTTGCAAGCGGTGGTATTGTTAGAAGCCGTAGAATTACCATCACATTTGCTATAAATAAACACCATATCGGTGTATTCCTCTGTCGTAAATTTGAAAGGAATACCTATTTCATAAATAATCTACAAACTACAACAGTTACTATGTGGATTCACTTAAATGCACTGTTGTTATTATGTTCTTTCACTGAGTAATACAGAAAACTAACTCGTTTCAAGGTTAGGAAACGACTGCAACAACTCACCAACGGTTGCCAAGAAGTACATAAACTTTTCTTCATTTTTATGGAAAGTAAACAAATTTACTTGTATAATAATCTTTGCTTCTATGGATGTTCTGTAACACTATTGCAGATACACGTCTTGGACATGTTTTATTAGATTCATCAGACCAATAACAACATAAATGGAAATTGTGCTTTACTTTAACCTCGTAGAGTTTTGCGATAGCTTAATATTAGCGAAGTTGCTAAATTTCAAGCAAAGTCTTTTATTATCCGTAACTCCGTAACTAGACATTTGGGGACCTATGTTTATATGAACTTTTTTACTTAGTTTTACTTGTAGAATAACATGTTAAAATATTTGCATATCTTCGTGAATCACCCTGTATAGCATTTTACTTGCCATAAAGTTCAGTATCCGCAGAATCAACAATGTACTATGAATCGCTTTAATGTGTTATGTAGCAATTGATTGTGCCGAACAGGATATATTTACAAATTCTGCAGAAAACACATCGTCATGTGTAGCAATAACAATGATAGTAGAAAACGGCGAACCCTGTATATGTGATCCAAAGTGTGCAGTCCTTCATGTGATTCTAAATAATCAGTCAGTAGACCGAAGTACCGACCAAAAGTCATGATGTTTTCCTGTAGTAACAGACTCTGATATTGTTCTGCAGGTGTCACAGGTGTCAGAGATCGATCCCCACGTGGGGACCGCAGCACAAGTGGCGCTGCAGTCTACAAGCTGTTACCTCTAGAAGTGATCCGGGAAGAGGTCTCGTCCCCTCAGAGCTCACCTCAGGTCACCTAGCAGGACAGTCACCTCCTGTCGGGTGTAACCATACACTTGCCGCGCCGGCTTCTGCGCTTGTTCGGTGGGATGTTCATTGCACTCACCACTGTCTGTTGACGACTTTAGTTTTCATTTCGGTCTACGTATGGATTGTAATACTGACTGGCTATCTTACGCCTGTGTGACACAGAACATATGCGTTATTGTCTTTACTGTGTTGTTCTACTGTGTCAGTGTAGTAAGCTAAATAAATTTTCATCATAACTGCAGACTTCCACGACGGATCTTTTCAAATTCTTCCGAGCGTCAAATTTTTGTACAACATGGACACAGAGTTTATGAATCACTGGTTCCAACAACAGCAGGAACAGTAACTTCTCGATCGGCACTTACTCGGACAACAGCAACAGCATCTGGCCTTACTACAACAACAAATAACGGCTTTGTCTGTCAGCAACGAGACTACTTTGGCAGTTGCACCGTTTCTATCGTTTGTGCACGGACAGGTGTTGGGAAATGTACTTACGACGCCTCCACCACCACTTCACTGCCTACAAGGTAACTGACTCTTGTCGAAAGCGGTCATTTTTTTCTTTTATGGTCTATGCATAATATGTTGAGTTTTCATCATAAACTGTAGCTCAAGAAACATCTTGGTAGTTTGTCTTTTGTTGAATTTTGTTATCTGCTGTCGGATCATTATAAGTGTCAATTATGTGTGGTATTTGCTAATTTGAAACTTCACCGGCGCTGTAAACGCCCATTGGAAACCTACAAAGACTGGCTCAGTCACCTTTAGGGTCTTAGTCGCCGGTTTGAATTTCTGTGCTCCAAAGGCTCATGCCGCCCATCATATGCCGACTCATTGATTCGGGACTTGCTTCTCCAACATTAGTACTATAAGAAAGTCCGTTCACAGCCACGCAGAGACGTCCTCAGACGAAGTCTTTACAACTGGTCAGGCCTTAAAAATCACACAGGAAACCGAAGACTCTCAGCCCACGGTCTCCGTCACCACCACTGGTGCGACGGCAAACACATCCCGTAGGCGCAACAGGGAATCACTTGATGGTGTCGGCCGCACCAGCGCACAGTCGTCTCGATGATATAAAAGTTTGCAATAAATGGAAAAAAGCTTCTTATTTAAACGTAAATTGGAATTTAAGGGTTACCGAGCTATCTGATTACGAATTTGATATTACGATTCCAAAGTTCGAAACAGCAGATCCGATATGGCCGAACACTTCAATTAAGATTGTTTGGAATCTCGTTTAAATAAGTATGTAATGGTTTTTTATGTCGTTAATTACAAATTCCGTATTATAATTTCACAATAAAAATGGCAAATAACGTTTATAATGTTACAACTGGAAAATAAAAGCAGTTTGTTTTTGATTGACTTTTTATTGTAAAACTTGGTGAGGTTGCACCTATACACCAGCTATCTACAGTTTAAAAAATAATGAAATAAGAAAACATCCTAAAGATCAGTCGATGTGTTATGATGTTCGATATCAAAGTCTGTGTTATGCTTATCAGAATGTTCTATAAATTTTCAGATTGATATCAGGAAAAGGTAAAAGTTCTGGCTTCCCAAGCGTCTCCAGACAATTGGCCAGTTGGTATTGCAATTGGTTCTCTTATCTGAGAACCGTGCCTTAAGAGTTTAAGCACCGTTGCAGACATGTAACACGAGGGAAACTTCTCTATGCAGATTTTCGCAGTATCTTGACAATATCTTCGAAAGTAGTCGATTTTCATGTTATAGCCACATGAAATGACCTGCAAGATAACGTTAAATCGATGAATGAAACCTTACTTTAGCCCTAGGATTTGAGCAACCACTCATGATTAAAGAAAAGGGAGTAGCATTGTCATCATTGGAGTTCCTTTATCCAACTTTTGGGTGATCAACGAGAAGCCCTAGCTGCCTTTAAAATTCATAAATTCGTTCCTGATTTTTTTTCGACACTCGAAAAGGGCTTTATCTTCTGTTCATCAAGATTGACTGCTTTTTGTTTCAGATTTATATCCAACGTGAGGTAAATACTCAAAGAAACGAATGCCTGCGTATAAGTTTGATAATCCATAACGTAAATTAGAGACAGTCACTACACTTTTACAAAATCGAGATTATTAAATTGTTTTGATATCGCTCCACACAAGTAACATGTATGTTAAAACTATAAAAATGGCAACGGCAGTCATTGGCGTCGCCCTTAATCAATCAAAGCAGCTCCCCAGCGTGGTTTGGTGTTGTTTATTTCTTAACTCAAAAGTATAGGGGCAGAGACGTTCAGAATTTTCTCTTACACTCTATTACGAAGCATAGTATGCTACATGCTCCATGTCGGAAAGTCTTGAATAACGCCGAATAGGTAACTCTTTTGCTAATTTTCGGTACAAGGAAAATCATTCCGAAGATACATATTTGACATTTAGTTATAAAACTCAGCATTAATTAACGAAAACGTTATACACGCTAATATTCTATGTACCTTCCTCAATACCCTCCATCAAACAGGACTGTAATAGGACACTCTAATAAAAAGTGACACGCACTTTCAAAAACGGTGATGTTTCGGAGCTACTACAGGTCGTTAACGCTATGTCGAGAACAGTAACTTTGAACTAACGCAGCGTCTCTTTTTTTTTTTTTTTTTTTTTTTTTTGAGATCCAGACCATGTCCAGCATAGTGGCCTAGAGATGTGTGAACTGGGTGGTACCACTTTCAAGAGTTTTCGAACGTTCTCTCTCTCGTAATTCAATTTCAGAATCGTTTATGGGTTATACGAGGTTGAGTCAAATAAAAACCGTAAATATTTTTGTAAATATTATTTATTGTGCAGAAGTGGTACAAAGCTGTATCACTTTTCAACATAATCTCCCCCACGCTCAATGTAAGTCCTCCAGCGCTTACACAAAGTGCATAAATTCCTTTAGAAAAAAATTCTTTTGGTGTTCCGCGCAACCACTCGTGCACCACATGGCGTACCTCTTCATCAGAACGGAGCTTCATTCCTCCCATTGCGTCTTTGAGTGGTCCAAACATATGGAAATCACTGGTGGCAAGGTCTGGTGAGTATGCTGGATGAAGAAGATACTCAAAATGCAGGTCTGTGCTTGTTGCAACTGTTGTACGGGCAGTGTGGGGCCTTGCATTGTCCTGTTGGAAAAGGACACCTGCTAACAGCAAACCACGTCGCTTTGTTTTGACTGCAGGCCGCAGATGATTTTTTTAGGCGATCTATGTATGATGCACTGTTGACAGTGGTCCCTCTAGGCTTGTAATGCTCCAAAATGACGCCTTTTTCGTCCTAAAAGGGGGTCAGCATAACCTTCCCTGCTGATGGTTCTTTTCGAAACTTCTTTGGTTATGGTGATGAGGAATGGCGCCATTCCTTGCTCTCTCTCTGTCTCTTCGTTTCCGGTTCGTGGAAGTGAACCCAGGTTTCGTACCCAGTAACGATTCTTGAAAGGAAGCCATTACCTTCTCGTCCAAAGCGCCGAAGAAGTTCTTCACAAGCATCAACACGTCGTTCTCTCATTTCAGGGGTCAGCTGCCGTGGCACCCATATTGCAGACACATTGTGAAACTGGAGCATATCATGCACAATGTGGTATGCTGACCCATGACTAATCTGTAAACATGCTGCAATGTCATTCAGGCTCACTCGACGGTTTTCCTTCACTATGGCTTCAACTGCTGCAATGTTCTGTGGAGTCACAACTCGCTGTGCCTGACTTGGACGAGGGGCATCTTCCACTGAAGTCACACCATTTGCGAACTCCCTACTCCATTTGTAGACTTGCTGCTGTGACAAACATGCATCACCGTACAGAACCTTCATTCGTCGATGAATTTCAATAGGTTTCACACCTTCAATACGCAAAAACCGAATAACAGAACGCTGTTCTTCCCTGGTGCAAGTCACAATTGGGGAGGCCATCTTTATACTGATAGTACGACGGTATGTGTGCATCTGCACTATGCTGCCACCTACAGGCCATTCTACACGCTGTTTATAGCACGCTTACCAACTTACAGGATAGCGTCGCGAAATTTCGATTTGATATTACAAATTTAAGGTTTTGATTTGACTCACCCTAATACGTATTGAAGGAACTCCAGTTGTTTCGTCTACCCTCGTGTACTCAGTATTGAATCCTTCGACGCCCATAGCCTGGGGTACGATGTGGCGTTTGGTTATCCCATCTCGTTCTTCGTGCAATCGCTCTCAAACTGTTGAAGTGCAACGTTTATTCCTGGGCTAGGAGGAGCTGTAGACGTATCTGTAAAATGCTACTAAAACACGGGACCGTGCCTCGCCTCTCGTATCCCAACCCAAATCCGCATATCCTGTGCGACAAGGCGGAATTGGACAGACTGCAGGTCCACCAGGTGATTTCTCCCACCTCACCGAGGCAATGCGCTTCACCTTTTGTAATCTTGAAAACATGGGACAGCTCTCTCTAACTATGTGATGATTTTAAGGCCGTTAACTCCTAGATCATCATCAATACTTTTTCCATTCCCCACCAAAAAGACCTGTTTTCCAAGTTAAAAACTGTGTGTATTATACTGAAGTTGATTCGCTGGAGGCATACTTACAGTTATCACTGCACCCGGAATCTCGGAATCTGTTGCTGCTCAACATATCCTTTGGTCTCTACGGTGTTTCTCGCAAGCTATGGGTCCTCCCATTATTACTTGGAGCAACCAATACAAGACGTTCCTTCGTGCTGCAATTTTTTATGTGACATAATAGTTACAGGGGCCTTAACTGATTAACACCTTCAGAACTTGCAGTTTTTGTTTTGTTTGTTTTAACGGAAGCTGATCTCAAATGTAACGTCCAAAAACGTAAATTTTTCCAACAATCCGATGTGTACTTCGGTTTTATATTACCAAACAGGCTACCCGTCCTACCGAGCAGCATGTTAATTCTAGTATAGAAAATATCCCCAGGCCGAATCTCAAAGAACTGCAATCCTTTATGGGAAAATTAGCTATTACGCCCTCTTCATTCCTCATGTCGCAAAATTGTTCTATCTGCTCAACACGTTGAGGGGAAAAGGGATTCCATTCCGGTAGTTTTAAACGAGCTGTCCAGATAGTACCTTACCTAGTTCCATTTTCATTGGGAAGCCCTTTCCTTCTTGTCACAGTCGCCTCACAGCATGGGGTCTGGGTGGTCCTACCGACAAGGAGGCAGATGGCTCTGAAAATACTGTTGCTTTCATATCCAAGACGATAAATGCTGGCCAACTCTCAATACTAAAAAAGGGGCATTGGCCTTCGTTTATGCATTTAAGAAATTTCACATCTATCTATATGGCGTTATATTTCAGCTAATGACTGACCACAAGCCATTAACCACATTGTTTGGACCGCGTTGTTGTCTCTTAGACAGGACAGTGCCAAGGCTGCCATATTCAGCATAGTCTTCATTAACTTATACATATGACATCCGTATACGCTGACCATTTGCCACGTGAATGCCAATGCTTTTTTCTGGCCTCCAGCGGACCGCAATCTGAAGTTTGGCACTAAGGAAGTCACCTCCTTGATGTTGCACTGATCACAGCCCAGAAAAGATTGGGCCTTAAATTGGACACTGTGACCAAGTGGGTTAAGTGTGCATCGTTGCAACAAGTCTCAGTTCTTTTCCTTGCAAAACCACCTCTTCCCCATGATGGTGATCTCCTGCTGCAAAGGGTACATGATAAGCCTCAGGCCATTATTCCCTCAGTCGTACTCCCCAGGGTTCTTGCACACTTGCACATGGATTACTGGCGCATAACCTGCATGAAACAGCTGGCATGCAACCATGCCTATTGGCCAGCCATCAACAATGTTGTCTAAATAAGGTACCAGTCTTGCACCACGTGTGCTCAACAGCAATCTGCATACCCCAAGGTGTTCTTGTCCTGCCCTCCATCAGGGCCTTGGGAGTGCCTGCACATAGACTTCGCTGATACTTTCTTGTGTTAGATGTGGTTAGTTGTATTAGACTCGTACTCCACATTTGCGTAGGTTGGATCTTAAACAGTGGCAGTACTGCCGTGGAGACATTATGCAATGGCATCTACTACTGTCGCCGATAGCACACGTTGTTGACATACTTACCTTAACTCCGGGCAAATGAACTGTCCCGTCCCACGTCACTGGCGTGCGCACTATCGAGGGAAACACAGGCACTCGTGAGCGAACGGTCTAACGTAACGGTGTCACTATGTTTTCGAAACATGAACAGCGGAGTTGGATCAAGATTCAATGTGCCAGAGGTCGTACAGCACGAAAGTGTCGTCAAGGTCATCAAGAGGCGCGTGGGGAATCGGCATTGCCGTACAGAACAGTGGCACGTTGGGTAAAAGCCTTCTGCGGAGGTCGACCAACTGTGACAGGTATACATCGGGCAGGTCGTCCTAGCGTCTCTGAAGAAGAAGTGAATGCTGTTGCCGCGTTAGTGGACAATGATCGACGCCAAACGATTTGTGAGCTCGCCCACGAAACCGGATTAGCGCATACGACTGTGCTTCGCATGCTGGAGGAACGCCTGAGCATCATGATGGGTTCCGCATGACTTGGCGGAAATACAGAAGTGGATGCGTTACGACGCTGCTCAGACGCACTTGGAGCACTATGAGTGCGAAGGAGAGGCTTTCCTACGCCGTATCGTAACACTGTATGAGGCGTGGCCACATCGTACGAGCCACAACTGAAACGCCAATCCAACGAATGCTATCATTATGGGTCGCAGCGAAAGTCGAAAGTGCGTCAGAGCCTCAGTATGATTAAAGTTGTGGTGATTCTCGTGTACGATTGTGATGGTGTTATCCTAACGCATTACGCTCCTCCACGACAGATCGTCAATACACAGTATAACTGTTCGTTTTTGGAGCATCACCTGCTACCAGCTTTGCGAAAGAAGGGGTGACACATTCAGCGCAACCCACCCATGATTTTGCACGACAATTCGCGGGCGCATACAGCGCAAACTGTGGCTGCTCTGTTCGATCGATGGGATTGGGAAGAACTGTGCCATCCACCACGCTCCGCGAACTTAAATCTTCGTGACTTTTGTTTGATTCTGAAGATGAGGGAAATCACTTCGTGGCCTTCGCTTCAGAACTGTTCCAAAGATTCGACAGGCAGTAGACTGCTTCATTCGCACCATCAACAGAACAGGCCCTGCTTACGGTATAATACGCCTTCCATATCGCTGGCAACGAGTTCTACAGAACGCTGGTGACTACTTTGAAGGATAGTAACAGGTGCAAACATGTAACTCTTTTGTATCGGTTGTGAATAAATAGTTGCCTCTATTTAAGTTCCAACCCTCGTACATAGATCTGTTCCCTTAGACTCCACAACAATAATGAATGTGATCAAGCCCCTTACCCAAAATCTTTCCCTCTGAAGGTCTTATGTAGGCTTTTGTCTCACACAGTGCTCCCCAGATGACCTCCACCCAGTTTTCCCATTTCTGTGAAATGCAAGGTGTACAACACCTCCTTACACCAACCTTTCGCCCCCATTCCACTGGGAAACAGAAAGTATGAGGTGGACGTTAAGAGGGAATATCGGGCCCTGGCATGAGTCACATCTCTTTCTTGGTCACCTACAAGACTAAACTGGTTCCAGGGAAGAGCCTGACTGAATTGTCCCATGGACAGCATCCCCCAACCCCTCTCTCTCTCCCTCTGTTCTTACCCCCAGACTCTCAACTGTCCAAATCCTCCATCCATTCATGATACAAGACTGGAACGCCGGGATGGTTCTCGCCGCTTGGACATTATCCTTCCAGTTTCAGCTCTGGTAGTGGCGACCCGCATCCAACTCCTGCGGCGGTTCTTCCTCATCCCGCGCCAGCACTGGAGCCCCTGTGCCCGTAGTGCAGCTGGGACGAGTTCGATCACTTCTGCCTCTATTCACAGTCTCTAGATGAGGGAGTGTGCAAGGATGTAGTAACAGACTCCAGCATCGACGTGGAGCTGTGACAGCTGTTGCAGATTGTTTCCTGCGTCCCGGCTGCACCATTGGTGGCGGTGTAATCTATAACCTTTCTCGGCGAGAAGCGCTCTGAGAATAGGCAACAAGCCCGGAGCCCACATAACATCACCTTACCGGACCCTATGATCTCCAACCATCTACAACCATGCACCTGCTGCACATAGTACAGATTTTCTTGTGTACTCGCTTGACGGAATGTTCACCGTACCGGCCATTATCTGTTGACGACTTTAGCTTTGATCTCGCTTTGTGCCTGAACTTGAATATTGGACAGCTACCTTGTTACTGCCTTTAGTGTGGGTTTCTAGTGTGTCATTGTAACAAGCCAGATGAATTGCGCTCATGAAGTCATTCTTTTACATTTCCTAGATACACTAGGTGTAGTGAAAATTGACACAGAGCTAGCACTTCTCTTTAGGAGTCTGGTGAATACGCCATGTATATAAACAGTTTTCCGCTATTTTATTTCAAAGTAAAGTAATTTTTCCAAAATCATATTTCACATAAGATAATAAATTTTTTGTGCGAGCATTATCATCTAAAAGCTGTAAATCTTTCACTGTACACATTCTTGAATGTTACTAATAACAGAGTCAATCATCAGTCAAAAGTATATACTGTAGTAATGCCACGTTAGGAACAGTGCGTTAATTGTCACTAAAACCCATTAAATTAGGTGCTACCAATGATCTTAAAAGGGTTCCTGATGAGTCTGTAATTAGAGGTTTGATTTTAAGGATTCTGGACGTATGTGATCATGTTTTTGAGAGCAGAGTTCATCTAAGTAAGCAACCTCTTAAAATCAGAAGTTTGTTAATCTGGAAGTTACTTACCCAAGTCAGGCGAAGGTTAAGCAAAACAAATATACCTCTCTCTAAAAAACATAAGGTTAATCCTTCATGATTTGTATTTGAGTAATGTCACTGATCAGCTGTTAAACGAACTTCAGACTTTTCAAGCGGGAGATTACCGGTTGCATGTTGAAGGGAAGAGTTCAACTGTACGTTATTGCAAATGAAACTAAGAATTTTTGTGCACAACCGTTCGCAAAGCTCACCAGAGTTATAGTATATAATCTTGCAATAATAAACTTTAAGTCAAAGGGTATTACCTGTTCAAAGTACTCAGTATTAGCCAGATTTTATATTGAATATAAGGATGTACAGTTCAAAAAAAAAAAAAAAAATGATCGTCGGCCGTCACGGCAGGGGCTAGGTCCAAGGCGTTTACTTGAGGTAGCCAATAAAGCCGATCGCCCCTCAGAATTCCGACGACAACATTGTAGTGTCTGGAAGAAGTGTTGTTCTTTCCTCGAGAGGCTCAAAGGTCTAGTAGTGCCAGCACGGTAGCCCATCGTGTTCGGTCAGAGGGTTAGCTGCCCTCTGTAATAAAAAAGAGAACTGAGTGAATTGACTGACGATCAGTTTCAATGGGTGTTATGGGACGGTCAACCCGGACAAATGCAGCGAACAATAACGAACAATGTGATTTTTCAATTTCTCCAGGCGTATTTTATGACGAAATAAATCTCGTGTGAACAGCCTGGTATGAGTGTGCACATTCGAACAAAATTACATCCTAAAAAAAGTGGTAAACGTTCGAAGTGTAGCGATGAAGTCAATATCTAATCCATCCAATCCATTCCACACAAGTAGTCAGTCTGATGGAGCTCAAAAATAAGCCCTTTCACTTTCTAACTCGCCTCTAATACCAGAAATCTAAACAACATTTCCGCCACACTGGTCGTGGCTGTGTCAATACCCACATTACGCTCTGGAGTCTCTTCGCCCTACAGCGGCTCCGGCGGCCAGCTATCGACCGCACGCCACTCGCCAACTTCGTCAGGCGTCGTACGACAAGGTAAATTATGGCGTTATGTTTGTGTTTATCAACTGTCACTTTCTAATTTGAAGTTCTTTTATCCTGCAGTCACATTTTGAATTTTGTGCGCTCGAAACTTATGAACGTTGTTCAAGAGTTGTAAAATACAGGGTGACTTTCTTCCCCTGTGTACTAACTTTAGCAACTGATCGATGAGAGGATACAAAATGAAAAAGGTCTAATGAAGTTATGTTCGGAAACTCATGGTTTCCATGCTAGAGACCATTTATTCAATCATAGTTTGTTACAGAGACCGCAGTCTAATATGCGATGTTCCTTTCAGTCACAGTTACAGTATACATGGTACCCTCCTAGAGAGTGCTACTGCTCCTCATATATCATGCCCTAGCACCTTCTCCTGCCGTGGTAATTGATTATGTTGTGTCCGATTCACTTTTCTTGCTGACTCACCTTGTAGTGGATGTGATACAGCGTTGTACTCGATGATTCCGTATTCGAATCGAGATCTTGCCGGCGTAGTGATTACTTACGCGAATGACAACGGGCGACGGGCAGCGAGGTTGTATCGGGAGACCTTCCACGCCAAAACAACCACAGTATTCAATGTTTGAAACAGTGTTTCACCTCTTATCTGAGACAGTGTCGTTTCAGGAAGCAGGAAATCCTGAAGGACGTACCCGAAATGTTCGGACACCATGTGATTAACACTGTGGAAGGTGACCGCCGTTTCGGTACCATGCAGTTGGCCTGTCAGTACAGCGTAAGCCAGACGACCGTGTGGATCATTCTCCATGACAATTGTTACTACCGTTATTAGTTACGGGCTGTGCAGGGCATACTACCGACAGACTTTCCACATCGGGAGCAGTTTTGTCACTGGTTTCTTCACCAGACAACCACGATTCTGGGATTTGTGTCATCCATCCTATTCACAGATGAGGCCACCTTATGTAGTGTGGTATCCTCAACTTTCATAACAGTCATCTGTGGGTGAATCATCAGCATCGATATGTGTGCGCCGGGATATCTGGCGACCGTATTTTGGGACCAGTTTCCCTTCCACGTCGCCTAACAAGCCGCAACTATCGGCGTTTGTTGCTGCAGACTTTGGCTCTTCTGATGGAAGAAGTGCCGTTGGTATTCGAAGGGTTGTGTGGTTGCTACATGCTGGTGCTCCAGCCCACTTCTCTGTTAACGTCTGGACGCATCTCAATGGCGTCTCCCCTGGTCGATAGATCTGACAAGAGGGTCCAGTTTCATGACCTGCTCGTTCACCGTACATCAACCCGTGCAGTTTCGCTTACTGGACCATCTCGAAAGTATCGTATATGCAGAGCCCATTCCAGATGTAGAGACACTGGAGCAGCGTATTCGTGCGGCCTGTGACACTGTTCGGATGCCGCCTGGCCGATGTGAGACTGAACATCCTACGACGCGTACACACATGTGTTAAGTCAGGAGATACTATAACTGTGGCTGCATGGTACAGCGCGTGTTAGTCTGCAGTTTCTGTAACAGTGTATGATTGAATAAATGGTCTCTAGCATGGAAACCATGCATTTCGGACATTTTATGGTTTCAGGAAACGTCGTTCGTTCTGTCATGATTCATTTTCTACATTCGGGAAGTATCGCTAACTGCCATATTTGATGAAGCGTAACCATTTAACCGTATAACTCCACTTGCATTCAACAGTAAAGTTTCAGGAATCGGATGTAGGAGTACAACAGGATCTAATTGCAAGCAACAAAAATCAAAAAGGTGACTATTACTAAAATTTTGCTTGAACTTCACCATTTCACTCATTGGGTATTCTTGTGCAGTATTGTTATTTGTATCTATCTAGTTATGACGTCTTTAGGTTAAATTCTTGATAGAAAATCGATGGCTGAGCTGTAAGGAAAGACATCTCCACAAGCAAAGGGCAGTGTGAAGATAATGTTTTGCAACTGGTAGCTCAATAAGGGTGTTGTGCACTACGAAACCTTCCCCATTATCCTGTATATCGCAGCTGGTATTTATTGCCAACAATAAAAACCGTAAATCATCTTAACCCTGGTAACCTTACGACGAAAGTCTATTTTAATAAAACACGAAGTACTATAACACGAATATGCCTATAACAGCACGAATGAATAAAATATTACTCCATCTGGACTTCTAAACGGTCTGTGTTTATCTGTTGTCCTATGTCAAACTGAAACATGAAAATTTGGCATTTCACGGTTACAATTGATCCACTTTGGATATGACTGCCTGTAGCTCTGTTACGAAACGACTAAAAAATCTTGCCTTCAGTGAAACTGGAATGTTGGCCCAAAGCAACATTCGCTTCAGAAGCAAACACGTCATCTTCGTGGCACTTCTCTAAAAATTTTCTCTGCATTACTATAGGTGAAGGAGACCTGTCGAGTGGGTTTAAAAAAAGATGCCGAAAGGGGGTATCGAACCCATACCTCCCAAATACAGAAACTAGAATCAGTCCACCAGATCACGTTAATAAGAAACTGTGTCTATTTATTTACTGTGCGGGTGCGTTAACCACTGTGCAATCCTATCCTTTCTTTTTTTATAAAAGATTAGCACATGAGTAAAATTTTCAGGTAAAATGATAAGGCAAATAAAAAATTTCTTTTGTGTGAAAACAACAATATGTTCTTTATAAAATAAAATATACGCAATAATTACATTCTCCTACGTGGTACACACCAACTGGGTGGTGGATCAAACAAGGGACTCTCTAAAAATACTAGCGTAATATGTTCAATATCTCGGATTTTGCATAATCAATGAGTGACGTTCTTGTAGTAAGACCATAAAGTCTTGCACATTCTTACTGACCTCTCGGGAAAGGTTAAATACAGTCAGACCGTAAATCTAAGTCACTGCATTAGTCTTCGTTCGGGGAAAACAATCTCGTATCTGGGAGTAGTAGTATCTGTGGTGTTGCAGGTTGCGGCACCACCGAAGGAGGTTCAAATGGTTCAAAAGGCTCTGAGCACTATGGGACTTAACTTCTGAGGTCATCAGTCCCCTAGAACTTAGAACTAATTAAACCTAACTAACCTAAGGACATCACACACATCCATTCCCGACGCAGGATTCGAATCTGCGACCGTAGCGGTCGCGTGCTTCCAGACTGTAGCTCCTAGAACCGCTCGGCTACCCCGGCCGGCACCGAAGGAGGAAGACGACCAAACACCACACTGACGCAGAAGGTGTACATATGTGGTGATGTTCATCTGTGTGTATAAAATTGGACTGAGAATGCATTGGCGTATGCGTCATGGAATTTATGTAACCTGGAACGAGTCACATATTTCCCATTTACTACCTGATACCTCGATGCGTGCGTCTCCGTATCAAGGTATATAGGTGGTGCACTGTACAGCATACCACTGACCATGCCATTATTGATTGCTGACGTTATATGGCATTACTCGGCCGCCGTCGACTCGCGATGCGACATATTTGAAATGTCATTGCCGTCCTGGTAATTAATTGTTAGTTCCATATGTACATAACTGTGTTCCACAAAAAAGTTAAGCATGTGGGGAAGCGATAGTGAGATGTGAGCCACGTCCACCGGTGGCAGACGAGATGATCTTGCCACTTCGTCTATCAGCGGGCACCCTTGTCTGATCGAACGTCAGATGGTGATGGGACCCACCAAGCGCCCACTGGTGACCAGCCTTAGTGGGGCGCAGTGGGGTAGTCATCACACCACGTGACAAATCTTCGTGGAAACTTCATTTGCATCATCGCTTCCACGAGACAGCCGTGGCTCACCCTGTCAAAGGCGCGATCAAAATCTATCGTCACCAGTACACCTCGGAGAAGACATGTTGTTGCCAGTGCGATCACACCACGGTAGTCGCAGAGTGCCGTTTGTATATTGCTACCCTTCCTAGCTGGATTTGGTCGAGAGATATCACTTGGCGAAGTACACGTTTCCAACCTCCTGCAAGTATCCTGGTGTAGATCTTGTAGTTGCAGTTAAGAAGAGTCGGTGACCGGTAGGCCTGTATCCCTGTGCCACCGGATGGTTTGTCAGTAGGGATGACCATTCCTTCCACAAAGACGGGTGGAAGAGGCATATCGAGGACATCAATTCGGGTACATGGCGGTCAATCCTGGAATCATGAGGTCTTTCAATGTCCGGAAACCCGTCGGGTCCCGGCGACTTGTTCGATGCTTCCTTTTCGGGCGCTTCCATTACGTCATCCTCTCTGACTTCCCCCGTTAACGTTCGTTCGGCCGACGCGTTGAGGCACGCGGATAGCGTTCGTGGAACATCGTGGAAGGCTGCCTAATCGCATTCCACTTCATCATGGGGTGACCGTATTGTTGCACAAAGGCGTTGGCAATTTCTTTCTGCGATGTCGTACGGCGACCATCCGGCAGGACGACCGTCTCTATTGAGGCTCTGCGGCTGGGTTTTTTTCTCCGATAAGGTGATACATCGACGGCGATTCTCCACAGACTCGTTGAAACACTCTTGCGCGAATTGCGACCCCTCCAGACGGCGTCGCATTATGGAAATTCTATGGGCCTGCGCTCGTTTTATTGCAGCACTATGAACCTGTGAGGGCGCTTGGGTAGAAAGTTCGCGAAGCATCGTGAAATAAAATTCTGTCCTGTGGCGCCTCTACGTCATCTGCTCCCTTCCGTATGCGTTCAAGGCCCGGCGCATTGCAGGCTTTATGGATTCCAGCCACTATTGCAAAGTCGTCGGATATGTCGGCCTTCATCCTGAGGTGCGCTGTATTCAATTTAGATCTGAAAAGACGACAGGTCATAATTCTACATCAAGGCTGGCTCTGGAAAGTTTAAAATTTTAATTTTTGACTTCAGCATGTGTGCTCGTAATTTTGGTTATTACCTGCTCGCAATGTAACTTTACAGATGTTAAAATTTCACTCTGATGAATATTCCTTAGAGGGGTCGACAACTAGGACAATGTAACAACTAGGACAATATACTAGAAAATTATTTGCAAACGATTGGCTGTGTTATTTTTCCATTTAAACTTACATGCTCTTGGTGAGACACAGCCGTATTGAAAACTGCTAGGAACGTATGTTGGTTTTAAAAATCATTCAACGAACTTTATCATTTAGGCAAGCTGTTTGGATGATGCTATACATCGAGATTAATCCACAACACATCGAGAAGCGAGTCTGGGCGTGTAATGTGCAGAGCAAAGAGAATGGGATACCACCGATGACTAAGGATAATATGTGTTGGATTCGGAACTTAAGCAACTGTGCAAAATGTATTTCAACAGAAACACCTTGTAACGCCGGAAATGCATATCCTCCTATTTCCATCTATTGTACTATTATTTTTTTCCTTGTTTTGTTACCTCAAGATATGACATTACTGTGTCTTTGTATATTGTAATTGTTTTACTATTTGTATATATATGCATTTATGTCGATGTATAATTGGTTTGTTTTGTGAATGTTATTTGTATTTTTACGCTGGGTCTTGCCTAGGGAAAACTGCTGTCGAACGATTACATCGATAGGTCCTGTGAAGAATCAAAGTGTGTAGGATCTTTGGTAGTGTTAACTCTGCCGCGTGGAGCTCGGGAAGAGCAAGAAGGAGTCTGGCTGGAGTAGCGAGTGGAGGAGGTGTTGTGTGACGCTCCCGCGAGTTGCCGCGCTTTCCGGGTTCGGCAGCATGTAATTGCGCTCGACTTGCGATGATAGTTTCTGACATGGTGTCGCGGACGGGAAGCATTAGCTGGCGGACATCAAGAGCCCGTTTCGCCTGGTGACCGTGTCGAGAAGAAGGCGCGCCAGCATCCAGCTTCTGCAACAGCGACGGCCGACAATGAGGGACTGTCGCCACCTCCTCGATCGGCGACTTCAAACCTTCAATCAACCAACAAGGAAGACTAAAAGCACGTAAAGTTTCAGAACTGTATGGCAGACCTCAGCTTTTCAAACTGTTCAAATCATAAAATTACATCAACGTAGCATGGACCTTTGTTGCTCATTGTCCCAATTGCTTTGCCAAGCAGGGTCCCTTCCTTTTCCGAAATGAACGTGAGTGTCGTTGAAATTCAAACACCAGCATTAAAATAATATAATTGAATTTCACTGCTTTAATTTCAAAGTTCAGTTAAAGTGTTCATAGCTGGCTACAATATTTAGATTACACGAGCACAAATTAAGAGTGCGAGTTTTGTTAGCATATTTTAGCTTACCTGTGACTGCAGCTCAGCTTGGTACGTACAAAATTTTACTATTGTTAATTGTTCAGAATCATTTGATTCAAGTTCAAAGTTAAATCTCTTTTTTCTAAATTGCGTAGAGTCAAGTTGCTTTTGAAATGATTGTTGAGGTAGTCCAAGACTAACCGTATTTTACTGAATTTCGATGTGCTTCAGAAAGAAAGCTCACTATTAACTTCAGTCACTAAATTAACTTTCGATTTTCCGGTTTTATTAATTCTTTTGCTAAATTAAGTCAGAGTGTAGCGAAATTTATTACTTCTGACAAACTTTCAGTTTTCACACTACACGTGTCAACCTTCAGTTGCCACGCTTCTAGTGCTAATTATATGTGTAATAACCTTTCTTTTTCAGTTACTGTAGTAATTGTCCTTAGGACCGGCGACCGTAATTTCCCTCAAATCTCAAATATCTAATTGCCGCTAGTTAATTGTTAACGTAACGGCCGCACATTTACTTTCTTTATTAACTTTACCCCTTTTCAAAATTAATTTCCACCAGTTTCATTTGCATTTTTCCTTTCATTTAGATGTAACCCTTTCCTCCCTCTTTACCGATGGATTAACTTCGGTGACGATTGCTTTTCCCAAATTTCCATTAGGTACACGCGGTTTAATTTTCCACTGTCATTAAGGTCGATAAGTGAGGGGGAGGTTACAACCTTATACACTATGTGATCAAAAGTATCCGGACACCTTGCTGAAAATGACTTAAAAGTTCGTGGCACCCTCCTTGATGACAGCTCCCATTCTCTCAAGCTTACGATCAATCAGTTTCTGGAAAGTTTCTTGTGGAATGGCAGCCCATTATTCACGGAGTGCTCGACTGAGGAGAGGTACCGATGTCAGTCGGTGGCGCCTGGCGCGAAGTCGGCGTTCCAAAACATCCCAAAAGTGTTCTACAGGATTCAAGTCAGGACTCTGTGCAGGTCAGTGCATTACAGGTATGTTACTGTCATGGAACCCCTCCGCCACAGGCCGTGCATTATGAACAGGTGCTCGATCATGTTGAAAGATGCAATCGCTATCCCAGAATTGCTTTTCAACAGTGGGGAGCAAGAAGGTGATTAAAACATCAATGTAGGTCTGTGCTGTGATAGTACCACGCAAAACAACAAGGAGTGCAAGCCCCCTCCATGAAAAACAGGGCCACACCATTACACCACGGCCTCCGAATTTTACTGTTAGCACTTCACACGCTGGCAGATGACGTTCACCGGGCATTCGCCATACCAAAACCATGCCATCAGATCGCCACATTGTGTACCGTGATTCGTCACTCCACACAACGTTTTTCCGCTGTTCAGTCGCCCAATGTTTACACTCCTTATACCAAGCGAGGCGTCGTTTGGCATTTACCGTCGTGATGTGTGGCTTATGAGCAGCCACTCGACCATGATATCCAAGTTTTCTCACCTCCCGCTTAACTTTCATAGTACTTGTAGTGAATTCTGATGCAGTTTGGAATTCCTGTGTGATGGTCTGGATAGACGTCTGCCTATTACACATTACGACCCTCTTCAACTGTCGGCGGTCTCTGTCAGTCAACAGACCAGGTCGACCTATACTCTTTTGTGCTGTACGTGTCACTTCACGTTTCCACTTCACTATCACACCGGAAACAGTGAACCTAGGAATGTTTAGGAGTGTGGAAATCTCCCATACAGACGTATGACAAAAATGAGACTCAATCACCTGACCACATTGTAAGTCCGTGAGTTCCGCGCAGCGCCCCATTCTGCTCTCTAGCGATGTTTAATGACTAAAGAGGTCGCTAATATGGAGTACCTGGCAGTATGTGTCAGCAAAATGCACCTAATATGAAAAACGTATGTTTCTGGAGGTGTCCGGATACTTTTGATCACATAGTGTACTTTCTACTGTTATTCAACAGAAGCTAGGTTTATCTGCACAGCCAGCCAGAGTGGCCGAGCGGTTCTAGGCGCTACAGTCTGGAACCGCGCGACCGCTACGGTCGCAGGTTCGAATCCTGCCTCGGGCATGGATGTGTGTGATGTCCTTAGGTTAGTTAGGTTTAAGTGGTTCTAAGTTCTAGGGTACTGATGACCTCAGAAGTTAAGTCCGATAGTGCTCAGAGCCATTTGAACCATTTTATCTGCACAGGCTGATAAAAGTTTTATTCTCCCAGGTAAGGGTCTCTGTGTGCATGAAAAATTAGTACGAAGATGATGAGGATTCTTGATTTTATTGTGAATACCTAAAAAATGTAAATAATGGAAATATTTGAAAAATGTAAAACATATATAAAATGCCATTGTGTGCACGCACGCGCGCGGCTGTGTGTCTGTGTGTGATAAATGTAAATCGTAGACCTTAAAAGTAAGTGACATTAACTCACATATGCATATGGAAATACGCCTTTCTCATGGACTAGATTAAACAGCCAATCGCCAGGAAAATATGTAAGCGAATTTGTCTGTTAGCAAATACCATGCATACTCCTTGAGGAAAATTTATATAACTTAGTTTCTTTGAGATTAAAAAATTTCCGTCGCATTTGCTCAGAAAGTGAATATGTAGAAAAATAGCCTCTGTAATACATTATATCGTCTTGTTTCATGCTAATGTGCCTTACACAGACTGAGAGAGAGAAAGAGAGACAGAGAGAGAGAGAGAGAGAGAGAGAGGTTAGGTTTCTGAGGTGTACAGTATTTGATACGTGAAAACAGACGGAGATGAAATACAAATGTGTGTGTGTTTCTGATGTATTTTGAAGTGGAAATGCTGTAAGTTTCAACTTACGTAATTTTTTGGAGAAATGCTTTTGAATATATTGCAAAAAATTCATGTCATTTGGCTATCTTGGGAGGATAGCTACGATGGCTGCTCTGGGGCTACATTGTGATGGGCTGTTTCATTTTGATGGCAGCGAAAATACTGTGCTTTGACTGGTTATTTCGTCTTAATGCCAGATAAAACACCAGGTTCTAACTGGACGAGTGTGAAGTGGAGGGGGTGGGGGTTGGAGGGATGGACAGGATGATATCATCGAAAAAAAGCGTAGCTTGTCACCTGATGATGACAGTGCCGAAAAGGCTGTAAGGCTTGTGCCGTCAGTGTTGCGGGACACATGACAGGTACATGTTAACTTTCAGCAGCTTTTGGTGGTAGTAGTGTGGCAGGCAGTAGGTAGACGCACTACTGACTGACATGTTTCACATTTCTTCATTAATGACTTGTTTTACTCAAGCAGAACAACATCACTGAAGAAATATTCATAACTGCGGTTAAAATGGAATGTTACTCTTACTTGCTCTGTTTCTAAATGAGACGTGATGACTGCGTGTTGTGTGATGTCCTTAGGTTAGTTAGGTTTAAGTAGTTCTAAGTTCTAGGGGACTGATGACCATAGATGTTAAGTCAGATAGTGCTCAGAGCCATTTGAACCATTTTTCTAAATGAGAGGTGTTTGTGGATCACTGAATTGTATTTTATTTTGCTATTGTTAATTGGTTGGTTGGTTGTTTTGGGGAAGGAGACCAGATAGCGAGGTCATCGGTCTCATCGGATTAGGGAAGGACAGGGAAGGAACTCGGCCGTGCCCTTTCAAAGGAACCATCCCGGCATTTGCCTGGAGCGATTTAGGGAAATCACGGAAAACCTAAATCAGGATGGCCGGACGCGGGATTGAACCGTCGTCCTCCCGAATGCGAGTCCAGTGTCTAACCACTGCGCTACCTCGCTCGGTCTATTGTTAATTGACAACATTATTATTTACATTGCGACGGTGAAAAATTTTCTTCAGGTGGATACTTAAATGATGTGAAGCGAGAACCTTCCATATTTCTTGGATTATTTTGTGACAGAGTTGTACAATGGATTAATTAATATTGTTATTTCGTCATCCGTTCTCATATGTGAACATGAATCTCGTTTTTAATACGAGTACTTCGTAATAAATGACCCAACTTCGCTTAAACCGCACAAGGAAATTTGTGTTTACGGCAGCAGATCGTGCCAGAAATTCATATCTGTACCAAACAAACTCTTCGCTGTTTTAAGAGGAGATGTTATCTCGAGGTATGTTGGTGACGATTCGTCATACTCGTTCCAGACTTCTGTCAGAAGCGAGTTTCCTTCCGGTGTTGGGTTGCTGAAACAAGAATACATACGTTGCGGTTTATTACCCAGCGTCCCTTCACCATCGTAACATTTAATTTCTTACATTCAGGATTTGTCTAGATTACAATAAGTAGAGATTCCTTATGGTACATTTCGACTATACCCATCTTGAGATCAAAATCGAACCAGAATATATTGTATACCGTTAAGAAGTGTACTGAAGTGTCAGATTCCCTATAACGCATGGCAGAGTTTTGACGTGAAACATTGTGGCTAGGCTTCAAGTTCTACTTTTATCTAATGATCGCACTGCATATACAGTATAGCAGGAAGACTACATTATTGAATCTGTCGATGAAATGGTGGGATAGTGAGCGCGAAATTTTCTACATTAAGCTGCCACCTCTCGCAGAAACAGTGATTCTAAGACAACACAGTTTGTCATTGAATCGAACTGAAATTCGATGAAAGATGTCAGTATGTCATTCCGTATGTTTCAACTCTACGCCAGGCCCATGTTACAATTAAAAATGGAATAGGGGAACGTTCGTTCCCTGCGCCAGACGACATGCAGACACATCTGACATGATGCCGTGCGCAGAACTGGAATTTGTCTGATAAGACGACGCGGTGCCACTTCTGCATACAGTGTTATCGTGTGGTAACACCTCTGTCGACGCGCCCCTCGCAGCTGTACACTCAGTCAGTCATCAGACGTATAGGAGATGGAGCAAAACTCCACCTACTGAATTTCAGAGGCTGTCCAGGAGTATTTTATGATTATTTTAGTGTAAGGGACTTGCGGTTTCTTGCTGCCTAGATACAGGATGATAATGTAATTATGATTTATCCGGTTTTATAGTACAATTTCCTTCACAACAATGAAATATCCTGTAACATGTAATAACCAAAGTGCACAACAGAAAAAACAAGTAATGCCACAACAATGAAACGAAACTCTTACGCTTTTGTGACAGTGTGTCACGTCTGTTCTCTCAGTGTATAGTTTACTAACAAATGCGAATCTATTCGCTTAGACGTATTGTTGAAAATAAGGACAACCATGATAACGGCGGAGCGTACAACGATACACCATGAGTTGTCATATCGGCTCCAAATTCCCAGGAGTTTGTCGTTGTTCTTCTGCGGCTGTGACAATCCATCTCCATGTGAGTAACGACAGGAGTCTCGTAAACTTGAGTCTCAAGAGACCCCAAAAAGGTGAAGTTCATTGTTGACATGCCCTATGGCGGATATGGCCATGGAGGAGGACCACCTCGACGAATCCAATGTTGTCCAAACTGTGGTTTCTTATATAGAGCGCAATTTTTTCAGACGTACCGTTATATGGTTGTTGTGGTCGTCAGTCCGAAGACTGGTTTGATGCAGCTCTCAATGCTGCTCCATCCTATGCGAGCCTTTCCATTTCCAATTAACTTCGGAACCAAAATCCTTCTGGAACTGCTTACTGTATTCATCTCTTGGTCTTCTTGTGCGATTTTTGCCTCCCCTCCAATGCTAAACTGGTGATTCCTTGATGTATCAGGATGTGTCCTATCAATCCCTTCTTTTGATCAAATTGTGACACATATTTCTTATCACCCCATTTCTGTTTATTATCCCCTCAGCCTCCCTAATCTTCAGCACTCTTCTGTAGCACCACATTTCGAAGGCTGCTATTCTTTTTTTGTCTAAACTGATTATCGTCGATGTTTCAACTCCATACACAGCTCCACTCCAGACAAATTCTTTCAGAAAAGACTTCCTAGCACTTCCATCTATATTCGATGTTAACAAATTTCTCTGTTTTTCTTTCCATTGCCAGTTTACATTTTATATCCTCTCTACTTCGCCAGTCATCTGTTATTTTGATGCCCAAATAGCAAAACTCAACTACTACTTTAAGTGCTTCGTTTGTTAAGCTAAATCCCTCAGCATCACCTGATTTAATTCGACTAAATTCCATTATCCTTGTTTTGATTTAATTCATGTTCGTCTTACGTCCTCCTTTCAAGATAATGTCCATCCTGTTCAACTGCCCTTCCAACTCCTTTGCTGTCTCTGACAGAATTAAAATGTCATCGGCAAACGTCGAAGTTCTTATTTATTTTCCCCGAACTTTAATTCCCACTCCAGATATTTCTTTAGTTTTCTTTACTGCTTCTTCAGTGCACAAATTGAATCACATCTCGGATAGGCTATAACCCTGTCTCACTCCATTCTCAACCACTGCTTCCCTTTCATGCCCCTCAACTCTAATTACTACCGTCTGGTTTCTGTACAAGTTGTAAATAGCCTTTCGCTCCCTGTGTTTTACCTCTGCTACCTTCAACACTGTCAAAAGCTAAGTCCACGAACGCTGTAAATATAGGTTTGCCTTTCCTCAATCTACCCTCTAAGATAAGTCGGAGGATCAGTACTGCCTCGCGTGTTTCTAGATTTTTCCTGAAACCAAACTGATCTTCTCCGAGGTCGGATTCTAGCTGTTCTTTGTTTCTTCTGTAAAGAATTCGTCGCACTATTTTCCTACCATGCTTGATTAAACCGATAGTTCGGTAATTTTCACACCTCTCGGCCACTGTTTTCTTAGGAATTGCAATTTTTATATGCTTCTTGAAGTCTTGAGGGTATTTCGCCTGTCCCATACGTCTTGCCTACCAGATGGAAGGGTTTTGTCATGGCTGCCTCTCCCAGGGCTATCAACAGCTCTGACGAAATATCTTGTTCTCCACAGATCTTGTTTCAGAACTCTGTTTCTTGTCGCAGTATCATGTCTCTTATATCATCTTCGTCTACGTCCACTTCCCTTTCTATAATACTGCCTTCAAGTCTATCTCCCTTGCTTAGACGCTCTATATACTCCTTCCACTTTTCAGATTTCCCTTCTTTGCTTAGGACTGCTTTGCCAACTGAGCTCTTGATATACGAACAGCTGCTCCTCTTCCCCTCAAAAGTCTCTTTAATTTTCCTGTATACGTTAGTCATCTTCCCCTAATGATATACGTTTATAAATCCTTAGACTTCTCTACTAACCATTCCTGCGTAGCCATTTTGCACTGCCTGTCAATTTCATTTTTTAAACGTTTGTATTCCTTTTCTCCTGCATCTTTTCTCTTTTTTCATCAATTAAATTCTATATCTCTTTTGTTGTCCTACGATTCCTACTAGGTCTTGTCTTTTTACCTGCTTGACCCTCTGCTGGCTTTCCTACTTGATCTATTAAAGCTATCCATTCGTTTTCTACTGTATTGATTTCCCCAGTCATGTCCACATAAACTAATTTTCAGCGGTATATACAGTCGACATTTGGACTGTTGTACAGAAATTTTCAACACAATACAGACACAAAGTAAATTATTGTTAGAAGTCAAAAGAAATTGAGTCTTTTTGTACTAGCCCCCAGCCATCATCGTTTTATGAGTGCAGCTCAGATTCGCTCAGTAATATAGTTTTTGCAGAGTGTAGGTTTCTTGCTTATTTTTGGTATTCAGTGAGAGGTCCGTGGGATTGACATCGCCAGTCAGCATTCAGTGCCATCCAAGCGAGAGAGTCGGGTATTGGTCACGTTGCTGAGTGGTCTGGAAATAACCAGCTGAACACAGAGATGCAAACGCGGAGGACGTTGCTTTTTGGAAATGCGATTTTATAAAGATTCATTAGAAAAGTATGAAGATATTCAGATAATGTCGCTACAGGACTCTCACATGCGTAGTTTTTGATGACTTCGAACGAGGCACATTTTTACCATGATTTTTCTAGTTTATTCCGGTCAGTTAGCTCGATTGTCGAGGGGAGATGAAACAAAATTATTTGCTCATACGTCTTTCATTCAGAGTTTAGTTATTGCGCTCCTTTAACATTTCAGTAACGTATTAAATGGCACAGTGATATGTTTTTAATTGGAAATGAATTTTGTAAAGACTGATGTAATAAGGAATGAGTTTCATAATTCACAACATAATTTTTGAATGTTTCGTTCTTGTCATCATTCAGTAACTTTAGTTCCTCCTACCGTTTATTCAGGAAAATTTAATTTTGTAATTCGGTGTTGCTGCATTGCATTGAGTGACTCACAGTCGTTCAAAATAAAGCATGATGAGCATAGCATAGCTGCTTTCCGCAGCAGTGCACTTCGCAAGTATCTTTTTCCTTCTTCTTTCTTAGTTAGTCAGTTTTCTGCGCCACTGTATTTTAATAATCATCACTTTTGAGCGTCTAAAACCATTCACCGTTCATCACTGAATTACAAAATTATTATCAGGATCAGTTTAGGTGAAGTTAGTTCAGATTTGACATACTTTGTCAGCCGACCTTATTCTTGCAGTGCAATGTTACTCGTTCGCGTGTATGTCATTCATTGTTCGGGATTTCTGTTTGACGACAGCACTTTTGCTCAGACGTTTTTAAGCATGGTGTGATTACATGTATTCCACGTAACTTTTTATTCTGATGAATATTGCCCTAGTGCAATCGAAACTGTGGTCAACTGACAAAATTTTGTGCAACCGAAGTGGCTGTACATACGTTCGTGTAACAATTTATGGAATTTGTTTTTGTTTGATTTGAGCGATATTTTTGCGATTTGATGGAAATTAATTTTGCAGATTAAGGTCATTCTAGTGGATATTTTACTAGATTTCATTTAATATATGCAGGATTTTTATTAATTTACTATCTGCGACAAGTTACGTTTTCGTGCCAGTCAGTGTTGAAAAGTTTCATTTTTAATGGGCAACAGGTTTTTTATAGTATTTCATTCTTTGATACGAATTCACACCATGCTACCAAAACTGTACTTGCGTCGCCTTCTGTTGATATTACTGTAGAATCTGGTAACATCAGTACTGTAGAATTGTTCCTACAGATAAAAAATCTACAAGATGGGACGATAGCATATATTCAGGAAAGTAACAGGAAACGGGAATAAAATATTAGGTCACTGAAAGAGAAACAGGAAGATTTCATTAGGCCACAGGAAGAAAACACTAGAAAACAAGAAGTGAAACTGGAATAGTTAAAAAAGTCAATCGGAGAATACACTTGATCACAGGAAGAGATAAAATCACAGAAAGAGAATTCAACAACTCTAATTAAGAAAGAGATCAATGACGAATTCCAAACGATAATGAATATTATTGAGACCAGGTTCCATAATAATGACACGAGCGTCAACAGAACGAAACACGTTCAGAAAGAGAGAATAGGGTAGACGAGATGATTTCAAATGTTGAAAAGAATCAACATTGGAGTAAAGAAAAATTCTTATCAATGATAAAATCCGTTACAATTGTAAAAATTATTTATTTCTGGAAAGGAAAGCACTACCATATTGCAGGATACATGTCCCACCTGCAGGTGAATCTGCTAAATTTTAAATGAATAATACTAAGTATCCACATAATTAATATAATCAAAGCCAAACCGGACCAATAGAAATTCTCAGAAAAAATCCCTACACTTACACTAACTAAGGTTAAAATAGATTCAGATCTGTTAAAATAGCCTATGCACCATAGATGTACTATTTTAACATATTTTGAAAGTATTTTAATCTTAGTTACGCATCCTTTGTAGACCCACATTTTAATATACGTGGTATACGTTTTTTCTAGGAATTTCTGTAGTTTCTTTTTATCTTAATCATGTGGACAGGTACTATTATCCATTGCAAATTTTTCAGATGAACTTGAAGATGGGACATATGTCCCGAAATCGGGTAGAGCTTTTCTTTTTAGAAATAAATAATTTTTACAACTGTAGTTGATTTCATCAATGACGATGAACAACAGTTGTGGATGTCCCGTCAACCGTCAAGAGAAACATGTGAAGAATTGTTAAGCGAAATAAATAGTGTAATGAAGAGTGCTGTGATCACTCAAGTAAAGGAACACAACGAGTGACTCGATGTTACTATTCACGAAACAGTGAACAAATCGAAGCACTGAAATTACACTCGGAAATACAGGAAGAACAACGGGGTATTAGTTCTGAGAAAGTTGACGAACTTACCGCAAAAATCACAAATTTGTCGTCCAATGCAGAAGGGGTTCGGATGACGCTTTAAGCACCCATGTTTTGGAAGCAGGAGAATAAAAGGTTTTGAAACAATTTAAAGATGCTCGAATGAAAACAAGGAAGATCAGAAACGGGACGTAAATACGATGTGCCATCAGCTCACAGGAATCGAAAAAAACGTACTCTAGGAGGCGATGTAGTGATTTTTGACATTGTCATCAGATATCTAATGAACAATGAAACTCATGGTGTGTAGGTGAAGATTATCGAGAGTAAAATTTCTATCGTAGACAAGATGGCGGATGGCTTCGACTACAATCGTTTCCTGACGGTTAGAAAATTTATTGTGTTTCGAAATTTTCGAAAAGAAGAAAAGCTGTGAATACTTGATGAACACTTTTCAGTTAGTATGTTTGTACATAGCTTACTTCTTGGACCAGTTAACTGTCAGTTGATTATGGAATATCTATTGCTGTAATTTTTATTGTTGCCTTTTCAGTTCCATGTATTGCATTGTAATGTAGAGAATATATGGTATTTGGTAGAGAGTACTTTGCCGTGTATCTGAATATCTTTTTATATGTTTAAGGGATTTATGTCTACCACAGAAGGGATTAATTGTTACTCAGCTGATAGAACTAAATGATGAAAAATTTCTAAGACTTGCATGGGCGATTAAGACATAAAAGAAGGATTTACAGAGTCCTGTTCGCTTTTCTTCTTGTAGTATACGCATTACTGTAGACCTTACTTTTAAATTTGATTTTCTTGCCATGACTTCATAGTTTTTCTTTAAATGTTGTAAGACGACATTATGTGGGTATATTTGCGTATTCGGGTTATATAAATGTTCCTTTTAGGAATCAGTAAATTTTGATGAAAATATAATTCAGGAGCCTAATGAATCTACGTAAGCAAAGTTATGTGCTTGGCTGGTTGGATGATTTGGGGGAGTTAATCAGTCCCACCAGGTGAGGAAAGGATGGGAAAGGACCTCGGCCTTGCCGTTTGAAATGAACCGTTCCGACATTTGCCTGAAGCGATTTAGGGAAATCACGGAAAACCTAAGTCATGATGGCTGGATGCGGATTTGAACCGTTGTCCTCCCGAATGTGACTCCAGTGTGCTAACCACTCCACCGCGTCGCTCCAAAATTACGTGCCAAAGTGAAGCTTTAAGGCTGGAGAATGATCAGATAAGATGAAGATGAGTTTTCGTTCTGCTTAGTGTCGCAGAAGAATTTAATTTTGTAATGTATTATGTTGTAGTTTGTATTTAGGTTATCCTGCTGTGTTCGTAATACTTCTGATTTTGAAGAGGCAAGATGAAATGTATGGCGGTTGATAAATGATGTGTGGTACTGTGGGATGTTGACAGATGAGAAATGTGATATTGAAATAGAGAATTTGTTTCGTAGTGGTGAAAATATGAGCATGAATGTAAAAGTATATGAAGGAATGATGGTAAAATGTAACATGATTATGATAAGTTTATAATGCTGAGAAATGTGATTAAGACTGAGGTAGGGATAAAAATTCATAAGGGTTCAATGCACTGACATCTAGCTTTGGTTACTTTACTTGTGTTTGTTTCTTACCGCTATTTTTAACCAAGCCATTTTCCATCATTTATTCTTGTTTCATTCAAAGTAAAATGCTGAAGATGAAACAAAAATACGTCATTTACAGCATTATTTAATCAGAAAGTTAAGTTTACTTCGGAGTACCATTTAAGTATTTATGTCTTTTCTTTGTTAATATAAGATGATATTTCAAGATTTCTTCTTCTGACTGACAAATTACTAATGCCTTTCTACCCGGATTTCTTTCTTGCAGCTAATTTTATGAATGCATTCAATAACCTTTTCTTTAGTTAGTTCAATCATGGTTCTTTCCTGTTCTCAAATGTGTTTGTGGTTGATTTGTTATATTACATATGTTTGTTGTGGCTTAGTAATGGTTTGTGTTCTGTGTGTAGTCCGGTAAGACAGTGGAATTTCTTAGTTGTGTGCACACAAATAACGTTACTTTTTATTTTTTCATTGCCACTCATTATTAAAGTGGAAAATTTTCACACTTACAGTTATGTATATTATCTTTTGTCACTTGCTTTGTTAACAGTTGACAAATTTTACCTTTACATGTGTCACTAATATTTTTTTTCCTCATATCTACTGCCATAATTACATTCCATATGCAGCTTTACTTTAACTCCTTGTGGGCTATTACTGTGTCAATCTATTGCATTTATATTAAGTTTTTATGAGAGAATTGGTTAAATCGGCTTAGGCACTATATATCCCATCATACATATTACTCCTCATGTTACAACATTCTTCTTTCGTCTTATACTGCTTATTCAGTTGTAGATCGTAATGCATGTACTGTTATCGAACAGTCCACGGGTGTACTGCCGGTCCATAGCGTCCAACGCGCACTTTTAACAGTACGCCGATCAGTGGAGTCGGCATCTTCAGATGCGTTGACGAAATGAGCTCCTGGTGGAGCGAGGCGGGCTTATGTCCTCCCTCAAATCACAAGCCGTCCCTTCGCGGTCCAATTTGGCGACTCATTTCACAGCCATGTCTTCTGCGCTCCAATATGGCGACTCATTTCACCAGAACAGCTTTTACGGAAGCAAACTCATTTTCACTACTGTTAACTTTTTGTAATTTGGCAGAAAACATTCAATAATTACGTGGTAACCTGCCCTTGTCATTGGTTCCTTAATGAAATACGTAAAACAACAAAAATACTTACCGTTTAAAAGGTGTAATATAATACTTTTCGTTTGGATACGGTAGTATAACTGTTTTCATACCCATGACAAGAGATCGAGGCTTACAAGTACATTTAAAGTTACGTTTCTGTGATTTTTGCTGTAGCTTACTAAGCGCTCCATCGTGAAATTTATGTCATTGCCAACGGTAAACAATCACAGAGATAAAAGACACTTCATTAGACTTCGAATGAGATGCAGTGGAACCATAGACGGTACAGATTAGTTTGGTTTCAAAGTATGTTAAAGCTTATAGTGCATTGCTCCTAAAACATGTTCATTACTATAACGTTATTCATTTCTAACTACCTATGAGTTTTATTAATGATTGATTAGTTAATATGACACTAGCGTGTGAAGAAATCTTGAAATGCGTTAAATGTACGTCTCTGTTTGTCAGTATTATTGAAAGGCTTCAGGAAAATTATCGTTACGGTCAGAGATCAGATATTCTACGTAAGGATGTTACCAACGATGTATCACAACCAGTAGCTCTTTTACGTGATGCAAAATTTCCGCATGTCAGCTCTCGTGAAGTTTTAAATTCTCATTAAAGTAGCCAATAAAGTCTCCATTTGTGTAATAACGTTTGACCAATCTGTACGATACGACAGAGAAATGTACATATAAGATATCTGGTGAAAACAATAAAGTAATTTTCTGACGGAGCCATGAGTTGTGTGTAAGTAGTGAAAAATCTACTGCACATGTGTACCTGCAGAGATGGAAAGAGATGGGAATCCTTTGCATAGGCTTTGGATCCTTAGGGAGGATGGTTCTGCTTCTCCATGCAGAAATAGCGCTATGATTTACTTTTCCGTTGGGTAACTAGTTTTTTACCTTCCTTGATGCAACCGAAGAATCATTTGATTATGAGGCTGTTCACCAATATGCACGTTCTGTTCGTCATTAAACTATGGCTTCAGAGATCATATGCTAACTATCTGTGTTTATATCTATGCACACTTCGAAATCTTGATGTTCTAATGGAACAAAGTTTTGGACACTTTTGATGAGTATGCTGAAAATTATTGAGAACGGGCATGCACAAAGGAGTAATATTTTTATTGATGGCAGAACAAAGTTAGTTCCTGAGAGCTACCAGAGCCTTCCATCCGTACTTACAATTGCACAAGAATAACGACTTGCATGTAGACACGTAAACATCGAGCAACCTGAAGGAGAAGTGAGTACCCGACACTGCAGTAGCAGACACCAACGGTCGCTTGTCGTCCAGCACTGATGCCCTGGACTGAGCAGCAGTCAGCGGTCTCGGGCACCGCGACGGACTCATTGCAGAATTTACTGCGTTCTGTTGGATATTTCTTGAAACTGTATACATTGATCTCTAATATACAACTGCACAATTTTTATGAGCATTGTTACTGTGGCCACAGGTTCTTTGCGTCTTAGAGTTGAGATTGTCATTTGCGTTCTCGTTGTATTCAGAAAACGTAGGCTACGTTCTTTGCATGTCGTAAGCACATGGAACCATGATAGATGACGCCATACCAGTTACTTTCCGTCAGATCACGTTGTTTATGCTGTCATCAGCTGAAGTGTCGCGCTATAAAAACACTGGAAATAAGTGTTTCTGTATCTCTGTCCGTAATTCACTCACGATTTATGCAAAAGACGAGGAGAGAAAAGTCTTATTCCGACAACTGTATTCATAACAACGTATTTGCACCCATTCCTTACAACATCTGTTTCGTAGACACAGTCGTACGATTAGATATGCTCGACCGAAAATAATTTAATGGAAACAGAAATATGCGCTGAATAACGTACACCATAAAAATATGAGAATCGAAGCACCTTAGTACAGTAGTGTGTCGCTACTAAATATAACGCTATACCGAATTCCCGAGCTGGATAAACGAATGATCGCAGTTGTACATCGGTCTGCATTGATGTGAGTTTCCTTTCCTTGCTGATGCATATGCCGAACTCTTTTCACTTCTCTGTTCCAGAAACCAAATAAAGAAGCACGTAATACACCAATGCTCAGAGGACACCTTTTCTCGTCAGTCGGCACACAGACATTACTTCCTCTTGATAACTGATGGTTTTGGTAACAAGAACAGCACTTGCCAGTCATATTTGTCTTAATATTTCAAGATCACAGCCAGGATGGCTCCAATCAAAGAAAATGGCCGATTTCTTTCTTCGTAAGCAACGCCTATAACCACCCAACGTCGAGGGGATGTTGAAACTCTAATCATTCACCCTTCCTTCGATGACAATTTTATGATTCTCTCTTGTGTCCCTCGTAACGTATGTTTAACCAGTCTCCGAATAAAAATATGGTTCTAAGGATGTGTTCCTTTGTATGTTCATCATCACAAGGCTCGGATATAATACGTCACCCTCCCAAAACAATTCATTGAATTCTCTTAGGACAACTTTCTACATATTTCAGTCTTCAATTAGGTAACGACTTGATATGTTATTACTGCTGTAGGTAGACGGGTTGTTAATATTTTCAGTATGTTAAATGACGATCTCGATTTTTGTAACAAAAATGAAACTGAAAAATGAGATGCTTGATATGACGAAATGAAAAAGCTCTTGCTCACTGGAACTATATTCTGTAGCATTTACTACAATTCATTCCGAGAACACTGCTATCGATGCCGTTGTGCAGATTATTATGTTCCGATCCTAGTGACGCCTGAAATATCTCTCAAGAGTTATACACTCCTGGAAATGGAAAAAAGAACACATTGACACCGGTGTGTCAGACCCACCATACTTGCTCCGGACACTGCGAGAGGGCTGTACAAGCAATGATCACACGCACGGCACAGCGGACACACCAGGAACCGCGGTGTTGGCCGTTGAATGGCGCTAGCTGCGCAGCATTTGTGCACCGCCGCCGTCAGTGTCAGCCAGTTTGCCGTGGCATACGGAGCTCCATCGCAGTCTTTAACACTGGTAGCATGTCGCGACAGCGTGGACGTGAACCGTATGTGCAGTTGACGGACTTTGAGCGAGGGCGTATAGTGGGCATGCGGGAGGCCGGGTGGACGTACCGCCGAATTGCTCAGCACGTGGCGCGTGAGGTCTCCACAGTACATCGATGTTGTCGCCAGTGGTCGGCGGAAGGTGCACGTGCCCGTCGACCTGGGACCGGACCGCAGCGACGCACGGATGCACGCCAAGACCGTAGGATCCTACGCAGTGCCGTAGGGGACCGCACCGCCACTTCCCAGCAAATTAGGGACACTGTTGCTCCTGGGGTATCGGCGAGGACCATTCGCACACAGGGCCAACACCTGGCATCATGGTGTGGGGAGCGATCTCCTACACTGGCCGTACACCACTGGTGATCGTCGAGGGGACACTGAATAGTGCACGGTACATCCAAACCGTCATCGAACCCATCGTTCTACCATTCCTAGACCGGCAAGGGAACTTGCTGTTCCAACAGGACAATGCACGTCCGCATATATCCTGTGCCACCCAACGTGCTCTAGAAGGTGTAAGTCAACTACCCTGGCCAGCAAGATCTCCGGATCTGTCCCCCACTGAGCATGTTTGGGACTGGATGAAGCGTCGTCTCACGCGGTCTGCACGTCCAGCACGAACGCTGGTCCAACTGAGGCGCCAGGTGGAAATGGCATGGCAAGCCGTTCCACAGGACTACATCCAGCATCTCTACGATCGTCTCCATGGGAGAATAGCAGCCTGCATTGCTGCGAAAGGTGGATATACACTGTACTAGTGCCGACATTGTGCATGCTCTGTTGCCTGTGTCTATGTGCCTGTGGTTCTGTCAGTGTGATCATGTGATGTATCTGACCCCAGGAATGTGTCAATAAAGTTTCCCCTTCCTGGGACGATGAATTCACGGTGTTCTTATTTCAATTTCCAGGAGTGTATATCAACATGACGCAGTTCAAAGTTATTCTCTAGCCTTAAATCACAACTCATTTAAAATTTGTGTAGAAATTTGAAAATAATAGTACTCACTCGTATTTAGCAAAGTTAGTCCACATAGCTGTCATCTGAGCTCGGATAATACCCCCGTCCGAATATGGATCAAGTGTCGATGTTGCGAACAGATAATGTATGTCATCAGCATGGGCTGCCCCTAGACATAAATAAAGCTATATCAGCAAAGTTTTGGTAACGTTATTTCATCAATAAAATGTAACTGGAAATCCGTAGATTCTGAACAATAATAACTGAGAACCGGGAATCATATTTTTGGTTTATGCAACTATACAGATTTTTGGTGGTCTGAGTAGCAGATATAAAGCATACATATTCAGTTATATAGCTCTTTTGTACATCTAACAAGAGATCATGGAGTAAAAATACGTTAAATGTAGCGATTTTTGTGTTTTGGTTTCGGTCTGTGAACGGCCCACCACCCAAAAATTTATGCCACTCTCCAAGAAAACGTGCACTGTCGGGTTAAGACAATGTCACGCTTTTGCGTTTGACTATATATAGATTTAAAAGTGCATCGTACCACAGAATATGCCCCGAAATTAATTCATCTCATAAAAAGATGAGAGAAATAATTTGATTTTCCTTCCATTATGTAAGACAAATAGCCAGGTATCTATGAGAGCACATAATGCTCGCCAAGCACTGTATCTAGTCACGAAATTGCTGGAATTTGCAGGATAAAATTTATTTCTTAAGGGAAATTTAAATTATTTCTCCTCTTTATTTTACATTTGGTGTCTCATTTACACAGTGGAGAAACTGTACATTAAAATTATACATGAAATAAGGAAAAACCAATATTGTGTAAAAAAGCAATGAAGACATTATTCCGTGCCGTAAAATTACTGTTGGTGATTTTTTTTAAAGAATATGTTTAAACTGAGAACCATTTGCAAACGAGACACTTTCGTACCCTCTGTAGCACTGATTAAATCACTTATGTCAAATCTCCAAAGTCATCATTTCACACGAAGTAAAAGTTGCCATCTCATGTCCTCCACATTCATTACATGACCACAGCGGAATATCGCCTACTGGTAAGGCGATCGTGATGGACACCGGTAAATAGGAATGCCTCTTCCGACATACCGGTTTGGAAATAAGAAATTTAATGCATGCTTTGCTACTGAAGAATCATGGGCACATTTTCTAACAACAACGGTAAAGCAGTTATCAGAAAGAGTGTGCACTTTTTCCCATTAAACGTAACATAAACTGAAAACAGACCGATCACGTGCTGTCCTATTATGCGACACCACACGTTCATACTTCATTGTCGTTGGCTGAACATCTGACGAAGCCAGTGTGAGTTTCATGTTGAGTAGATTTACTTGAAAGTGATTTGTGAATGTATCCTCATCAGCAAACAATACAATATAGTATTGTTGGTCCGCCTTGAAGCAAAACACTTTTGTTTATTTTCTTACCCAAACTAGTTTTGGTAGAATACCACCGTCAGCAGTAGTTTTATTTATTATAAAACATGCAACAAGTACGAGAAACGTTTTTACATGTGTACTCTGTGTACTGAGTGAACAGTATTATAATATTTTTTTACTTTAGAGTCCTTCAATGATTTCTATGCTTGTTGCCGTTTTTTCGGTATACACCGTATCATATGTAAGGCATGAGCGGTCTTTGTTAACAAACACGAAAATGTGAGCTTGCGAACCTCAGTGTTATTACTATTAGAATTTTTCGTAGTGTTGCACATCACTCATACAATTTTCTTGGTTGTCAGACTCTAACCTACTCATGTCATGTAATCTTTTTAGTTGGTCGGCCTTTTGTTTCGCCGTGCGGTTAAAGGCGCTGCAGTCTGGAACCACAAGACCGCTACGGTCGCAGGTTCGAATCCTGCCTCGGGCATGGATGTTTGTGGTGTCGTTAGGTTAGTTAGGTTTAACTAGTTCTAAGTTCTAGGGGACTAATGACCTCAGCAGTTGAGTCCCATAGTGCTCAGAGCCATTTGAACCATTTTTGAACCTTTTGTTTCTCTAAAAGCAGACAGAAATATAACTTTTGATCTCGGCTGTAATGCAAAATATTACTCCGACTTGGTGTTAACAAACGTCGCGAGATGTATCGCACATTGCTAGAACGTTTTTAGGCTGTAGCGGGAGCTCTGTCGACATTTGTTTCTTACTTAAGACCTTCTGTGTGATGGGACATGCGTCTTTGTGCAGAGATGGTGTAATGTTTTGAACTACGGCTAAGGCGATGAGTTATGGTTTTCTGTGTTTTAGAGACCGAAAAAGCCAACCAACTAACATGGGTACATGGCATGGTTACATTACAACTTAACAGCCACCAAAATTATATTCACAAGACTACGGCTAATTCCAATAGTAATAACACTGACGCTTGTAAGACCACATTTCGGTATTTGTTAACAACGGCAGCTCGTGTCATGCAGATAACATGCTGTACGCCGAAAAAACGGCAACAAACACAAAAATCATTCAAGGACTTTAAAATTGAAACGTATTATAAACCTGTTCACATAATACTGTACCTGGAATCAAACAGTACAAATGTAATAACATGTAATGTTTTGTAGCGGTGCCAGTTTCTTGCATGTGTTAGAATAAAGAAACCCACTGATGACGGCGGTATATGGCTGAAACTAGTTTGAGGAAGAACACCAAAAGTGTTCGTCACCAGTGCGGATCCACAGTCCCCTTTGTTTTACGCAGACTCCAACCAACAGTCACGATGATAGTAAATAATACACTCTGAACAAAATTATTATCTTTGTCTTGCTGGAAGACCCACTGACACCACTATACAGGCCTCGATGTGGAGAAAATTGTAAAAGAGCAAAAGAAACTGGTACGCCTGCCTATCGTGTAAAGCCCCCGCAAGCGCCCAGAAGTGTCGCAACACGACGTGGCATGAACTCGACTAAATTCTGAAGTAGTGCTGTAGGGACCTGACACCGTGAATCATGCAGGGCTTCCATAAATACATAAGAGCACGAGGAGGTGGATATCTCTTCTGAACAACACGTTGCAAGGCATCCAAGATACGCTCAATAACGGTCGTGTCGAAGGAGTTTGGTGGACAGCGGAAGTGTTTAAACTCGGAAGAGTGTTCCTGGAGCCATTCTATAGCAAACCTAGACGTGTGGGGGTGTCGCATTTTCCTGCTGTAATTGCCCAAATACGACGGAATTCACAATGGACATGAATGGATGCAGGTGAGCAGACATGGTGCTTATGTACGGGTCACCTGTCAGAATCGTATATAGACGTATCAGGGGTCCCATGTCACTCCCAACTGCACACATCCCACACCATTATAGAGCGTCCAACAGCTTGAACAGTCCCCTGCAGACATGCATGGTCCATGGATTAATGAGGTTGCCTCCATACATGTCCATCAGCTCGATACAATTTGAAACTAGGCTCGTTCGACCAGGCAACATGTTTCCAGTCATAAACAGTCTAGTATCGGTGTTGACGGGCCCAGGCGAGGTGTAAAGCTTTGTGTCGCGCAGTCATCAAGGTTACGTGAGTAGGCCTTCGGTTCCGTAAGCCCTTATCGATGATGTTTCGTTGAATGGTTCGGCCGCTGACACTTGTTGATGGCCTAGCATTTAAAACTGCAGCAATTTTCACTTCTGTCACGTTGAACGATTCTATTCACTCATCGTTGGTCCCGAGCTTACAGGATCTATTTGCGGCCGCAGCGATGTCGGAGATTTGATGTTTTATCTGATTCCTGATATTCACGGCACTCTCGTGAAATAGTCACACGGGAAAATACCCACTTCATCGCTGCCTCAGAGAAGCTGGGCCCCATCGCTCAAGCGTCGACAATAACACTTCATTCAAACTCGCTTAAATCTTGATAACGTGACATTGTACCAGCAGTAACGGATTTAACAACCGCGCCATACACTTGTTGTCTTATACAGGGTGTTACAAAAACGTACTGCCAAACTTTCAGGAAACATTCCTGACACACAAATAAAGAAAAGATGTTATGTGGACAAGTGTCCGGAAACGCTTAGTTTCCATGTTAGAGCTCATTTTAGTTTCGTCAGTATGTTCTTCCACCTACGCTCAATGGAGCACGTTCTCATGATTTCATACGGGATACTCTACCTGTGCTGCTAGAACATGTGCCTTTACAAGTACGACACAACATGTGGTTCATGCACGATGGAGGTCCTGCACATTTCAGTGGAAGTGTTCGTACGCCTCTCAATAACAGATTCGGTGACCGATGGATTGATAGGGGCGGACCAATTCCATGGCCTCCACGCTCTCCTGACCTCAACCCTCTTGACTTTCATTTATGGGGGCATTTGAAAGCTCTTGTCTACGCAACCCCGGTACCAAATGTAGAGACTCTTCGTGCTCGTATTGTGGACGGCTGTGATACAATACGCCATTCTCCAGGGCTGCATCAGCGCATCAGGCATTCAATGCGACGGAGGGTGGGTGCATGTATCCTCGCTAACGGAGGACATTTTGAACATTTCCTGTAACAAAGTATTTGAAGTCACGCTGGTACGTTCTGTTGCTGTGTGTTTCCATTCCATGATTAATGTGATTTGAAGAGAAGTAATAAAATGAGCTCTAACATGGAAAGTAAGCGTTTCCGGACACATGTCCAAATAACATATTTTCTTTCTTTGTGTGTGAGGAATGTTTCCTGAAAGTTTGGCCGTACCTTTTTGTAACACCCTGTATAGGTGTTGTCGACCTACCTGTTTACGTATCTGCCTGTTCACATAACTCTGTATACTAATACCCATGGCTGTACCAGTTTCTTTGGCGCATCCGTGAATATGCATATGCTCGATACTCATAACGTTTCTTCGGCTGAAGCCAACATCTCTTTGCATTTCGCGAGAATTGGCGAGCAGATGTCTTACATTAGTCGCAAGAACCGTAACATCTGCAGCTTCTTTGGTAGCAGTACTCCATTTTCATGGGACAAAACTTCCATTGTTGCACAGTACTTTGACGGTATAAAAGGTGGTGGTACAACTTGGATAGTATTTGCCTAAGAACCGTTCTGCATACAATCCTGCCATTCTTGATGAAATTTGAAGGTATTCTCACTAAATGAAGAGCATGTAGACCACTTCCGCATTAGCTAGTAGCGCTGAAGTCCAAAAATGGTTCGTGAGTTACTTACGATACCACTATGTGGCTACTTTACACGTGAAGCGGGCAGGCTGTACAGTGACCTATGGTGGATGGTGGGAGTCGTCTTTATATTTGTTATGGGGAGGGGACATGTTTGGTCCTATGATGCCGAGGGAGACATACACACCTACACACTGCAAACCACCGTGAAGTGCATGGCAGAGGGTACGTCCCATAGTTCAGTTATTAGGGTTTCTCACCGTTTCATTCACGTATGGAGCGTGGAAGAACGATTCTTTGTACGCCTCTGTGCGTGCTGCAATTATTCTAAATTGTCCTCCCCATCCCTATGCGATACATTTGGGGCTGTTGTATACTCCTATAGTCATCATATGAAGTCGGTTCTTGAAATATTGTTAGTAGACGTTCTCGGGATAGTTTACGTCTGTCTTCAAAAGTTTGTCAGTTCACTTTCTCCAGAATCTCTGTAACACTCTCCCATCGGGTCATATAAACCTGTGACCACCCATGCTGCCCTTCTCTGTATACATTGTAATGACTCCAGACTGTAGCGTCCTACGAAGGAGAGGGAGACAACCTGTCGACAGAGACCTGTGTGAATGCAACAGTTCTTTGTCATTCCATTAGAGTTGAGCAGTATCATATGCGTGTCCTCGACCCGGTGCGCCCTGGCACCGTCCCGTGTTGTCCCGCATCAACAAGGCCGCACAGGGAATGGTCATGCGTTGGACCCACGCGACAGGCAGGTGGCGTGCTTACTCGGCAAATGCCATCACGCCGGATGTGGATACTGCAGTGACAGTGGCGGCCACAGCTCTCAGACGGGCATGTCTGCTCGCAGTAGGCAGGTGAAGACATCTTGCGTTGTAGCCCCGGATCGTTGGCTGGAGAGCTGCGGCTGGCGGTTGGTGGACCCCAGCGGCAGGTCCCCCTTCGATCCTCGGGCCATGAGGTGGCGGTAGAATCCGAGCGTCGTAGGCAAGTGGAGGCGGCAGAGTAGAGAGCTCCCAGTTGTCTGCGCTGTCGGTGAGCAGTTCACGGTTCGAAACACAGTCAGACTTGTGGCGGATACATCCACTGTACTGCTCTGACTTAGCGGCAGCAGCTGGCTCATTCAGGGTCTTCCAAGAAAACTAGGCTGCCCCAATTCATTGTGGGCTGGCCCTGGTAGGGGAAAATGGGGGGGGGGCTATAAATATGGCTGTCAGGTGGTTCAGCATATCGAAGAAATAACCTTGCTGCATTCCGCCATGTCGATCAACTCTCTGGCTAACACGGAAGCTTCCCAAATACTTGGCAGTATCCTAGACGCAGTCACTCCTTAGGGGAAGTGAACGCCGCAGAAGTGGTTGCTCTGCTGCTAGTCAATGAGGGCATACCATAAAACCCAGCTGTCCTGATTCATTGTGGGCTGGCCCAGGTAGGGGAAAGAGGGGGCTATAAATATGGCTGTCTGATGGTTCAGCATATCGAAGAAATAACCTTGCTGCATTCTGCCATGTCGATCAACTCCCTGGCTAACTCGGATACTTCCCAAGAAGTTGGCAGTATCCTAGATGCAGTCACTGCTAAGGGGAAGTGAACAGTGCGGAAGTGGTAGCTCTGCTGCAGCTCATTCAGGGCCTACCAAAAACCCCAGCTGTCCTGATTCATTGTGGGCTGACACTGGCAGGGGAAAGGGGGGGCTATAAATACGGCTGTCTCATGGTTCAACATATCGAAAAAATAACCTTGCTGCATTCCGTCATGTCGATCAACTCTCTGGCTAACTCTGATACTTCCCAAGAAGTTGGCAGTATCCTAGATGCAGTCACTCCTTAGGGGAAGTGAACGCCGTGGAAGTGGTTGCTCTGCTGCTAGTCATTGAGGGCATACCATAAAACCCAGCTGTCCTGATTCATTGTGGGCTGGCCCAGGTAGGGGAAAGAGGGGGCTATAAATATGGCTGCCTGGTGGTCCAGCGTATCGAAGAAATAACCTTGCTGCATTCCGCCATGTCGATCAACTCTCTGGCTAACTCGGATACTTCCCAAGAAGATGGCAGTATCCTAGACGCAGTCCCTCCTTAGGGGAAGTGAACGCCGCAGAAGTGGTTGCTCTGCTGCTAGTCATTGAGGGCGTACCATAAAACCCAAATATCCTGATTCATTGTGGGCTGGCCCTGGTAGGGGAAAGGGGGGCTATAAATATGGCTGTCAGGTGGTCCAGCGTATCGAAGAAATAACCTTGCTTCATTCCGCCATGTCGATCAACTCTCTTGCTAACTCGGATACTTCCCAAGAAGTTGGCAGTATCCTAGACGCAGTCACTCCTTAGGGGAAGTGAACGCCGCAGAAGTGGTTGCTCTGCTGCTACTCATTCAGGACCTACCAAAAAACCCAGCTGTCCTGATTCATTGTGGGCTGACACTGCCAGGGGAAAGGGGGGGCTATAAATACGGCTCTCTCATGGTTCAGCATATCGAAGAAATAACCTTGCTGCATTCCGCCATGTCGATCAACTCTCTGGCAAACTCGGATACTTCCCAAGACGTTGGCAGTATCCTAGACGCAGTCACTCCTTAGGGGAAGTGAACGCCGCAGAAGTGGTTGCTCTGCTGCTAGTCATTGAGGGCATACCATAAAACCTAGCTGTCCTGATTCATTGTGGGCTGGCCCAGGTAGGGGAAAGAGGGGGCTATAAATATGGCTGTCTGGTGGTCCAGCGTATTAAAGAAATAACCTTGCTGCATTCCGCCATGTCGATCAACTCTCTGGCTAACTCGGATACTTCCCAAGAAGTTGGCAGTATCCTAGACGCAGTCTCTCCTTAGGGGAAGTGAACGCCGCAGAAGTGGTTGCTCTGCTGCTACTCATTCAGGGACTACCATAAAACCCAGCTGTCCTGATTCATTGTGGGTTGACACTGCCAGGGAACGGTTGGGGGGGGGGGGGGGGGGCTATAAATACGGCTGTCTCGTGGTTCAGCATATCGAAGAAATAACCTTGCTGCATTCCGCCATGTCGATCAACTCTCTGGCTAACACGGAAGCTTCCCAAGAAGTTGGCAGTATCCTAGACGCAGTCACTCCTTAGGGGAAGTGAACGCCGCAGAAGTGGTTGCTCTGCTACTACTCATTCAGGGACTACCATAAAACCCGGCTGTCCCAATTCATTGTGGGCTGGCCATGGTAGGGGGAAAGGGGGGCTATAAATATGGCTGTCTGGTTGTTCAGCATATCGAAGAAATAACCTTGCTGCATTCCGCCATGTCGATCAACTCTCTGGCTAACTCGGATACTTCCCAAGAAGTTGGCAGATTCCTAGACGCAGTCACTGCTTAGGGGAAGTGAACAGCGCGGAAGTGGTAGCTCTGCTGCAGCTCATTCAGGGCCTACCAAAAAATCCAGCTGTCCTGATTCATTGTGGGCTGACACTGCCAGGGGAAAGGGGGGGCTATAAATACGGCTGTCTCGTGGTTCAGCATATCGAAGAAATAACCTTGCTGCATTCTGCCATGTCGATCAACTCTCTGGCTAACACGGAAGCTTCCCAAGAAGTTTGCAGTATCCTAGACGCAGTCACTGCTTAGGGGAAGTGAACAGCGCGGAAGTGGTAGCTCTGCTGCTGCTCTTTCAGGGCCTTCCAAAATACCCAGCTGTCCTGATTCATTGTGGGCTGACAGTGCCAAGGGAAAGGGGAGGCTATAAATATGGCTGTCTCGTGGTTCAGCATATCGAAGAAATAACCTTGCTGCATTCCGCCATGTCGATCAACTCTCTGGCTAACACGGAAAACTTCCCAAGAATTTGGCAGTATCCTAGACGCAGTCACTCCTTAGGGGAAGTGAACGCCGCAGAAGTGGTTGCTCTGCTGCTACTCATTCAGGGACTACCATAAAACCCAGCTGTCCCAATTCATTGTGGGCTGGCCATGGTAGGGGAAAGGGGGGGCTATAAATATGGCTGTCTGGTGGTTCAGCATATCGAAGAAATAACCTTGTTGCATTCCGCCATGTCGATCAACTCTCTGGCTAACTCGGATACTTCCCAAGAAGTTGGCAGTATCCTATACGCAGTCACTGCTTAGGGGAAGTGAACAGCGTGGAAGTGGTAGCTCTGCTGCAGCTCATTCAGGGCCTACCAAAAAATCCAGCTGTCCTGATTCATTGTGGGCTGACACTGCCAGGGGAAAGGGGGGGCTATAAATACGGCGGTCTCGTGGTTCAGCATATCGAAGAAATAACCTTGCTGCATTCCGCCATGTCGATCAACTCTCTGGCTAACACGGAACCTTCCCAAGAAGTTGGCAGTATCCTAGACGCAGTCACTGCTTAGGGGATGTGAACGGCGCGGATGTGGTTGCTGCTGCTTCTGGGATGTTTGTCGGCAGGCCAATGACTGCGGACGTCAATGGAGACCTAATTTGTAGTAACCACACTGTGATGTTGCTGCGTTGCATGTCATTAGACAAGCAACACACCGTAAATAACTAGCATCATTCCTCATAAGAAATCTGATCTATTTACGTTGAACATTAATAAAACCGACAAACTGACTGGAAATGAAAGAAAAGAGGTCATATGAACAGGTGTCCATAAATGCATCGTTGCCACGGTAGATGGCGCTGACGAATGAAAGTTCGTCTGACCACGTGCTGTAGGTACCTTGTGTGTTGCAGGCTGTGTGATGGACGCAGCGTACAGCAAACAGCAGAATGGTCCGGTATTCATGAAGGGAACAAGCCAAGATGGTGCTTTGCTTGTGCACGGCCAAATTGATGGAAACGGCCGAGAGGTAACACTCTTATACCAAAACAAGTACCCTTACAGACACCAACCACATCACACAACATGTCAAACCCATTTTGGGTGTTTGTGTGATAATGGGTCCTTTCAGACAGACAAACGTGCAGGGAAGCGGCAGACTGTGCGTGCACCAGATCTGGAGGACCGCGCTCTGCCTCTCGACCGTTTCCATCTGCTTGGCCGCACACAGACACCATCTCGGCTTGTTACCGGCATGAATACCGGAACATTCTGCTGCTTACAGTACGCTGTGTCAATCACACAGGCTGCAACACACAAGGAACACACGGCATGTAGTCAGAGGGGCTCTCATTCGTCAGCGCCATCTGCTGTGGAAACGATTCATTTCGGAACACATGTTGAGAGAAACTTATTTCCTCCATTTACACTCATGAATCCATCCTTGCAGTTTGTTTTATTAATTAACAAGTGGTTCTGCTGAACTTCGCTTGCGTCAACCGAACGGCAATAATATCGACACCTTTCTCTTCTCTCAAAGACACAGGCTTCTGTCGAGAGCAGTGTAAACATCGCATATTTCCGTGTGGTGTGCATTCAATGGCCATAGCAGCAGCACAAGATCCAATTAATTACACCTCTTCATTTAACAAGAAAATTATGTCACCGCATTTGTCTCAACGAAAAATGCTGTTTCATTGGAAAAAATGCTGATGCCTGTACTTCAGTTATTAATGAAGTTGCGAAAACATATTGCTGTTTGTTTGTGCACCTGGTTTACATATATGCGTATTTAAGTATGATTGCTCTCTTACAAGTTCTAATCTAGATTTTGTAAAATATATTAAAACTAGTGTATAAGGTCCGTAAAACTACTGAAGAAATAACTGCTACTGAAGATGAGTGATTTATTATTTCATACTCTTGAGAGGTGTTAAAGTACATTGCTCCTACATCAAATCCTACACGAAGGTTCCATGATGAACTGAATGTAGGTAACTTTCTAATCACCAACAAAGAATTTCAGATATTGTTCACAATTCACCCAGTGCATCTTGGTTTACAAGCGCAATAAAAGGTACATAATACTATTTTCACCACAAATCGAACTTTCAAAACCTAGACTTTAGCAACAGCAGACTGATACAGTACTTTACCTTAGTACAGATCCCCTTTTGCGATTTCTATTACAGCTAAGCATGTTAACGGACTATATTATAAGCCAAAGAGCTTAACATATCTCGCTATACCCATGTAGCTAATCAAAAATGACTTAATGACGCTATGTGACATGTTGCGGCCTTAATTCATCATATTTGGTACACTGTTTTAAACAACCGTCAATTTCAGATTCATTCACGCCTTTTCTTTTCTTTTTTCTTTATTGTGATTATCAAAGTGTTATAGTACATAACAGAGCTATTATGATGGCATTTATAGTGAAACTTGGTTGCGTAAGTGTTTTAATGGTATTATTTTGCTTACCCATTCCACCAGGGAATGAACTGAGAGGGCCGTTGAACGAGAACTCGTAGTAGAACACAGGCTCTGAGGAATATCGAGCCGTGCTCCTGATGACGGCGTCAACTCCTTCCACGAAAAAGAGGTGAGAATCGAACTGTAACAAGGAACAAAGATGTCTCGTAAGAGTAGAAGTAATAACCACAACGCAGATAAGATACAACTTACGTTGTTGTTACTAACTGTTCTTACAGGGCCTTCATGGGACTAAAATAGAAGGCTATATCTAAATTCTGCCACCGAAACTTGAAGCATTACAGGGCAGGTCTCAGGCGATCAGTTTAGAAAGGAATCAGTTCGTAATCTTTCTCTTTCAATCATAACGGAAGTAGCGGTCACCAGGTCACATTCAAAATAATACGTTACATCTCTGATGCTATAGTGTTAAGTATCCGTTGTTGATTTTTTGTCATTTTAGCAGCACTTTCTACGCAAGTCAGCAGAGTGCGAGGTATTACTCATCCTTCTTAACAATTTAATTCACTGACCATATAGAAAATTCTGTATCCAAAAGAAACTCCTTAATTTCTCTGTGTTGTATTTGATACGCTACCTTATATATTTTCTTTTACTCACGGATCTACTGTAGCATCACTGCACAATTGCGGTAGCTTCTATGTATGGGGAGGCTGTCACTTACCAGAGCTGTAGTGTAGTTTTCTTTCATAGTGATCTCGCTGCCGTTATAGTAAAACTGTTTCACCGAAAGTGCTCCATCCAAGCGTTCTTTCCTCGTGGGCAGTCTTAGATCACAACCCACAATCTCGTCAAAGTTCTCGTCCAAGTTTCGCACTCGTGAATCTGAAGATAACACTCCGTGACCTGTCGCCAAAAAGGAGCAAATATTACGGAGAAATAGGGACGCACCGGATTACAGAAATGTATTACACTTAGGAGATTCAACTAGAGCACAGCGTCTGCTCACAATACTTTTTACTTGTTTGGTAGGTCGTCATGGAATAGGATTCAGATATCTGCGATTACTTGTGAGGTTAGCCTACATGTTCAACATACAATGTCCAGTCACAAAGAAGGGACCACGTTTCAAAAGCTTGAATAACCACGTATCAAAAGCTTGAATAACCACATTTTTCTGTGCGGACGGCTGCGAGACATGAAGCAAGAGTGTCAGTGGCGTTCCGATCCGACTCCAGCGCCGTGGCCACCCGTGCTAAGTTTCTCATTTGAGAATCCATGGAACGATTAGCCCGATCGAGATGGTCCCACAGATTCTCGATTGGGTTTAACTTCGTGGAGGTTGGTGGTACGGTTACTTTGTCCTGGTGCTTTTCAAACGATATACGTACACTACGAATTGCGTGGTACGTTGCATGTTCCTCGTGCAAGAAGCCAGCATGCTTAGGCAAAACAAACTGCATGTAAAGATGGAAAACGTCCCCAAGAATAGACGCGTACTTGTGTTGATCCATTGGCTTTCCAGAATGATCACCCAGGGAATACCAAGAATATATTCCCCAGACAACAACGCTTTTGCCTCCTACCTGGCTCCTTCCGATGACTGTTGCAGGGTGCCTGGTTTTAGTCGTTACGTCGTACACACCAACGGCCATGTGTCCGATGGAGCATAAAGTATGACTTATTGCAAAAGGGCACCTGTCGCCACGTCCAGTTGTGTTACTGGCGTGTTAATTCCAGCTTTCGTCGGCGATGGACAGCTGTCAGTATGAGTGTTTGAACCAGGAGCCTGCTGCGGAGGCCTATAGGCAGCAACGTTCGCTGAATGGTCGTTGAGGAGACTCTGTTGGTAGCTTCTTGGTTCATGTGGGCAATCAGCTGATTAACAGTTGCACGTCTATTCGCCAGTGCATATACTTCTGGCCATTAAAATTGCTACACCACGAAGATGACGTGCTACAGACGCGAAATTTAACCGACAGGAGGAAGAGACTGTGATATGCAAATGATTAGCTTTTCACAGAATTCACACACGGTGGCGACACCTACAACGAGCTGACATGAGGAAAGTTTCCAACCGATTTCTCATACACAAACAGCAATCGACCGGCGTTGCCTGGCGCAACCTTGTTGTGATGCCTCGTGTAAGGAGGAGAAATGCGTACCATCAAGTTTCTGAATTTGATAAAGGTCGGATTGTAGCCTATCGCAATTGCGGTTTATCGTATCTCTAAATTACTGCTCGCGTTGGTCGAGATCCAATGACTGTTAGCAGAATACGGAATCGGTGGGTTCATGAGGGTAATACGGAACGCCGTGCTGGATCCCAACGGCCTCGTATCACTAGCAGTCGAGGTGACAGGCATCTTATCCGCATGCCTGTAACGGATCGTGCAGCCACGTCTCGATCCCTGAGTAAAAAGATGGGGACGTTTGCAAGACAAAAACTATCTGCACGAACAGTTCGACGATGTTTGCAGCAGCATGGACTATCAGCTCGGAGACCATGGCTACGGTTACCCTTGACGCTGCATTACAGACGGGAGCGCCTGCGATGGTGTACTCAACGACGGACCTGGGTGCACGAATGGCAAAACGTCATTTTTTCGGATGAATCCAGGTTCTGTTTACAGCATCATGATGGTCGCATCCGTGTTTGGCGACATCGTGGTGAACGCACATTGGAAGCGTGTATTCGTGATCGCCATACTGGCGTATCACCCGGCGTGATGGTATGGGGTGCCATTGGTTACACGTCTCGGTCACCTCTTGTTCACATTGACGGCAATTTGAACAGTGGACGTTACGTTACACTTCAGATGAGTTACGACCCGTGTCTCTACCCTTCACTCTATCCCTGCGAAACCCTACATTTCAGTAGGATAATGCACGACCGCATGTTGCAGGTCATGTGGTTAGGTTAGGTTAGTGTTGTTTAACGTCCCGTCGACAACGAGGTCATTAGAGACGGAGCGCAAGCTCAGGTTATGGAAGGATGGGGAAGGAAATCGGTCGTGCCCTTGCAAAGGAACCATCCCGGCATTTGCCTGAAACGATTTAGGGAAATCACGAAAAACCTAAATCAGGATGGCTGGAGACGGGATTGAACCGTCGTCCTCCCGAATGCGAGTCCAGTGTGCTAACCACTGCGCCACCTCGCTCGGTGCGGGTCATGTACTGGCCTTTCTGGATACAGAAAATGTTCGACTGCTGCCCTGGTCAGCACATTCTCCAGATCTCTCACGCATTGAAAATGTCTGGTCAATGGTGGCCGAGCAACTGGCTCGTCACAACACGCCAGTCACTACCGTTGATGAACTGTGGTATCGTGTTGAAGTTGCGTGGGCAGCTGTACCTGTACACGCCATCCAAGCTCTGTTTGACTCAATGCCCACTCGTATCAAGACCGTTATTACGGCCTGAGGTGGTTGTTCTGGGTACTGATTTCTCAGGATCTATGCACCCAAATTGCGTGAAAATGTAATCACATGTCAGTTCTAGTATAATACATTTGTCCAATGAATACCCGTTTATCATCTGCATTCCTTCTTGGTGTAGCAATTTTAATGGCGAGTACTGTATCTCGGCATAAGTTGTTCACTCGTCATCTATTATATATGGTGCACCACAGGTACCTCCGCGCTTGTTATGGATAGCGTCATTTTGTCTTGTACGGTGTATTTTAACCACGGCGACTCACGAACAGTTTACAAACTTATCCGTTTCGGAAATTATTCTACCCTTGGCCCGAAAGCCAATGATAATGCCCCTGAGGACTTCAAATAAATCGCCCAGTTTCCGCAATTCAACAACGACTGCACTTTTCAATCATGTTTCGGGTGTGCAGCCGCATAAATTCTCCTTCTTCTTCTAATATTTCGGCTGTATAACGTTCAGCCATCTTCAGAGTGAGCCGCGAGACTGCCACTCCAGTGCTTGCTTCCCCCCTTTATACACGTGTACCGCGCACCTGCGCACGCAGCCACAGATGCAAATGCGCCAGAGACGTTTGTCGGCAGCAGAGACGTGCACAATGCGCGAGGCTGCACACCAGAAACTAAATGGAACAGTCTTTGCGCCGCCAACATCTGAAGTTCACAACGACTGCACTGTTTCTCGTCCCCTCCCCCCACCACCCTCCCTCGCATTACGTACACTTCGCTGCTCGATCTGCCAGCTGCCGTCTGTGAGTGGCCATTGCACAGCGACGTCGAACATAGGGAGTGGTCATGTTAACGTGACTGGACCATGTATAAAGTTGCAAAAAATTCCTTTAGCATCATAAATGGTTGTTAGATATGCCAACAGTTACTTGTAGTGATTAGCCATATCATCCATCACTCTGCTTCCTCGTGACCCATCGTTCATACACACTATATTGACATAAACCTAGTTTATACATACTAAGTGTTAACGTTGTCTCTGAGAAAATTAATTGTGAACAAATTCCTCGAAATGTTAGATGTATTTCTGAGTCCCCAGGAAGAGCCTATAAATTAACTACATCCGTCAAATAATATTTTAAATGGTGATTATGCGTTTGCCAAGAAACGCTGGAGATGTATGGTTCTCTTACTCATGACTTGTGCGAGCTGTTCCAGGTCAGTGACACCAGACATGTAAGGGACATACGTGAAGCGTCCTTCGGCAACCAGAGTCCACGGTTCTTCCGTTAGAAATGCAGACTCGTGCTCAGGTTCTGCACTGGGTACCCAGACGCAAGTGAACAAACTCTTACTGTCCTGCCACAAGAAAATACAAAGTCTTTTACTCAGTTACATGCTGATTAATTACAAATATTACTAGTACAGATGTGATACATATTTTAGTAGCCTAATATCCAGTAAAAGCAAACGGTTACTATTTGTCAGTTTCTGCTCGCAGTTACGTAATACTCGATTACTCCCCACTTTAGCAAAATTTTGTGACAATTTTCATCAATTTTCGGTGGTAGCCTTACCAAATAAATATTTGCTCTGAAGTTTTAATGAGATAATGTGTGTAGGAAATTTTAATGTTTTCTGACCCCTCGAACAATATGACTACAATATGTACTCTTACAAAAGGTCCCCATCTTCTTGAACTTTATTAAGCCTCTTTTATGAAATAAGTGTATGAATTTTAAGTGTACACTACAGTTACAATGATACAGTTTATCTTTAGTTCACAGAATGTATGGGAAGGTGCTCACAACTCCATTGTATTATAAGATCAGGACCAAGTAATATATACGAACACTTATTGAATTACGTGATTGACTGTCTCAAAAAGTTTCGTTTAGCGTTCTTCAGTTGGCTTCTCCAATATTTACAGCTTTTGTCACGCGCAGGCCTTGCAACACATAGTCCAATCTATCTGCGCACAGTGCAACTTATCTGTCTCAACTATGGCTATGGAATAGTGAATCGGATGTCCAAATAATTGATGTAGCTACAGCTGTTCGAAAAACGTGATCTCTGGCAAATTCGCACTGGAAAAAATCCAAGGGCATAACGTCAGCGAGTTAGAGAGTCTACGGATTAGGATAACGCCTGCCGACCCGGAGTTCTAGAAGGGAACGCCACGCCCAGCATATCTCGCACAGTGTTGGAACCATGTGCTAGAGCACTACTTTTCAAGGAAACCACATTCGTTGACGGTCAAAAAATTGTGGTACTACAGAATTTTACAGTGTGTAGAATGTGGTCACGGTCGGGAATGTGTGCGCAGGATATACAAATAGAGACGACTGTAAAATTTATTTCGACGGTGCAAGAAGGCAACGAGCATCACGAGTGAATAATAGGCAAAGTATTGTGCTCATTTCAATTTTCGACGAATTATTCTGACTTAATTGACAATTATAGTACATTTGGTAATAGCTCTGTACATTAACAGTTGGTGCCGAGAATCAACATATTGAATAATAATTCATAACTCAAAAATCAATACAATTCTGGGCTCCTTATTTAATATAATCTTCCCAAGAATATCACTCCGGAATTTACACTGACTTCGCCGTCATGGGAACGACGCACTCAGCTAAGGTTCTCTTCCATGATACACGTAAAGCAAAGCACAACACTTACACGCCCCTGAAACCATCCCTTCGGAAGTGGAGGGCAAATCAAGACAAGCTTTCAACATGAAAAGAATGGGATTCAGTATTCAAGAATAGACATCCCATATCGCAGACTGTATTACTAATATTTCATTGTCAGACTGCAACAAAATTAAACTACTGCACAACAGTGGGCTAAATGCAAGTATATGCCTATAGAAATTAATGTAGAAGAATGGAAAATCCAGGACGAATTCATTTTATTGTTACATAATAAAATTATTATTATTGTTAGAGACTACAACAGACAGTTTCATACTGCAGACTTAATGTTTAGTAGTAGCAGAATGAAATTATTCTTTGCTTTTGGTGTTGGAACAAAACTAGCAATTTTATGTTAGTACCATTCAGATTACTTTCTATGGCAATTCCTTAACCAGTAACTGGTGCCGAAATATAAAATGATGCTTTGTTGCAGAGTCGTTATTCTCACTCAGACACTCATCAATTTCCACAATCGAAGTACATTCGTTGCGGCGTGGACTAAGATTTGTAGAACCAAAAAATCACCGTTATTCGCTCAAAGACATGTAGTTGTGACCGAAAATTAACGAAAATATGCACAATGTCTTAAAAATTATGACATAACAGTATGGAAATTATGTAAAATTTCTGCTAAAAGTGAATCATTAAGTCACTCTTTGATGATGAATTGTTTAGTTAGGATAAAATGGCCATGAGAAGGAAACTAAACCTTGGAATTTGATGTTGTAGTACGCTTTTTATTAACATTAACATAGTTAATGTGTGATATGTTTTTATATCCTTATTTTTACTTCATTTTATGAGCTCTGAGTTGCAAAATACAATCAATAACTTGCAGAAATTTTCAAAGAAAAAATACTTTCTGTTATCAACCAACAAAGCCATGTACTCCGAAAAACTCAGTTTTCCTTCAGCTGAAATAAGAGCACCGTATTTAAAATGGATAATATCGTTTGAAACCAAATTGAAGCGATTAAGAGAGAACTTTTCACCCAACGATAATCATTGGCCTGGAACATAGAGTATGATACACTTCGCTTTATTCTAAAAGCTTCTTCATTTTCTTTGACACACTTTTTCTCATTTTACCACAAATATCTTCTAATTTATTCAACAATTTTTATTCTTGTTCTGTCTGCCTCACTAGGTGATGGCTTCTGATTGCCCCAGATCAGTTATAGTAGTAGCAATAAAATCTAAATTTTGATTCTTGAGCTAGCTGAATCGAAGGGGGCTTCACTGCTATCGACTGAATCAATGATGCTTTTCACAAGGTTTTTCCAGTTTTAATCTGTACTTCACTTGAGACACTAACTTTTGCAATTTTAGTTGAACACTTTGCTTCATTTTCGGTATTTACAGGCATAGATACAACAGCCCACTCAAGACAGATGCTGGTAAGGAAACGTCTGAAGCTAACAATTGAAGTGTTGCAACCCGTGAAGAGGCTTTCGACGTATCTGCCAAATTTGTTAATATGTCTTCCCATAGATTCTGTGATTTGTCATATTCTTTTATTTTCAGCCTGTCTGATTTGTTGCATTGTATTTTCGTAGCTTCGACTAGCATAGTCCTTCCCTCATGTGGAAGAGTGGGAAAGAGATTTGTCTGTGTATCTTTCTAAGAATTGTTGTAATGTTCGATGGTTCAATTTGCTTTCTGGAATGTCAGTACAAAGAAAACCTGGAAAACCTGCACAAAGTTTGCCGCACAATAGTGAATAAGATTGGCATAATTCCCCTAGGAACATTTATTGCAGTGTTTTTCCAGTTTTAATCTGTACTTCACTTGAGACACTAACTTTTGCAATTTTAATTGAACACTTTCCTTCATTTTCGGTATTTTTTTCTGAACTGTTGTGCAGATACTTGAACTTCAAAGAGATTGAATAACACAACGATATACTTGGCTGTAGTCCGGAGTCCAGAATGGCTAAAGCACTAAGTAACAATAGGCTACACAAACCAATTATTGCGTAAGAATGAAGGCCGTATTACGGATTCACGCGAAATGGTTGAGGAAGGTATAAATATGCCATTTTCCAGGATAGAAAGTTAGATGTGCAGTTCTGAGAAATGTAACAGAAAAGAAATAAATTGCTTGGGAAAAGTTCTTTAATTCTTGAAAGAATGAAAATAAAACGAATACGACCATTTAATTACTAAAATCAGACAGAAACGCCCATACACAAGATTATGACTTAACAATTTACAGCAATTTATTTACTTTTTCCCATAACAATCGTATGTATGTATTTAAGGAACATTTCAGTCCAACCGAAAAATGTATGCCATGTCGTAAAAGCCCTAATCACCAGATTTCCAAACTCGCAAGTTTTGTAGGCGGTGTGGATACGCCTATTAACGTTCCATGGGAAGGCCTTGCACGATGCACTGTGCACTGGTGTGGTGAACGCTGGAAAGTTACGTCTGTGTCAGATTCTCTTTTCTTTGGCCGTGCAAATGACGTTTTTCATTCTCGCTGTCTGCCTGCTGGAAATTACAGCACCAGTGGTACATCGACGGTCTTCATGGTGAGTTCCACCCGATCCACATTGGAAGTTCTTTTGAACTCTTTTATTCGATTACGAGTTTCAACACAATGCCTTTTATCGTGATCTATGGAGCTTGGAAATAGCAAGTTAACTCGACCAGCGTGTTCGGCAACTTTCTGGAGGCGAATTGTAGCTTCCAGAATACCCAAATACGATCTCACCGACACAAAGTTAGTTGCCGCAATTGTTCTTGTGTTCATCGATACTGTTTTCCACGTCTGCAGTGTTTAATGGGACAGTTCGAAGCTTGAAATAGCTGGTCACTGTTTCAGAATTTGTTAGACAGTGGTATATTTGTCCGTCCTCACTACACCGCCTTTACAGCCTTTTGTCAGTACACTTAGCGAATATGGTGCTTCTACTTCACGTAATTAGCGGAGTTAATTTTTTTTATTTTTCATTAGCGATAGCCTGCTATTTTCTGGAAGATAGGTGTTTCTATTCTTGGCATAAAGGCCTATTCTCACCAGAGGAGACATTTGTTTAAGCTCCAAAAATTAACCCAAGGCAGTTGAATATAAATGCATGTAAACATTTCTTATCTACTAGAAAGATGTCTTAGTGCACATTTCCTGGACCTTACTCGACGGAGATAAGACATATGATTTCGAAAGACCTCTGCCCCTTTAATGTACACGAACCATGACATTCAGTAAAATCGCCGTGATGTCACGTCTTTGTCTTAGGAAAGCAGGTTTTGATGGTTATTCATATTACTACGGAGATGTTACTCATCGTGTATTCCAGATCACGAATACTGTCTAGACGTACAAAGGAAAGTGCGTTAATACTTACCCTTGCCACAGATATCAATATACTACAATAAAAACTTAATTAAATGGTGTTTGATTGTTATCCTGTACAGTAAATACACACTAAATACTACAAAGGATTGTCATCAATATCTATAAAGCTATAAATAATACTCTGAATGAAAACAATTATTGCTAAATAAGAAACATTAGGAATATCTCTGAAAGGAGGTCAGCACTGACACAAGGCCGCAAAACAAGTTGCCTGAAGTTACTGGACACTTGGACAAGAATATCGTAATTTCAGAGAAATTTAAATTCATTTCAGTACTTCATTATCAGTAACAAGTTCATTTCTTTGCCAGAATTACTGACTATACGCACTACATTTTCAATTAAAAAGTTCATAATGATTTGCGGTGCGTTACAGATCAATTACCTCAAATTTTACAAGCAGTTCCAGTGTTGCGACCAAATCTCAAGGAAAAAGAATCATACATACCTCATCGGATAGAGCAATTGTTTCATCACTCAGTAGCGAACCAAATTCTACATTTATCAGAAAATCTACGAGATCACTGGAACTTTGTCCTGTATATCCCAAAGTCTTTGCATAGCGTATTGCCCTGTCTGTGGCGTTTTTGGAAAAGGCCCAAGGGTTTAAGGCTGATCCACTCATTGCTATAGCGTTCTTGAACAGACCTGATGAGTAAAAAAGTTACAAGTACGATAGTTATCATGCTCACTTTTTTGAGGGAAGATATATTTCTATCACTAATATTATACGAAATATGCATTCACGCTGACAATCTCCAGGTTATCGACAGCAGTACTGAAGATCATTATCAAATGTGTGATGCCTTAATTCATAAAACAAATCTAGCTCTCAGTTTATTTTTGTCCATCCCTAATCGTTTTCAGCCAATAAAGTCTTCCTAAGTATGCTAAAATACAAGTCATGTTCTACTAACACTTAATAATATGACTTCATATGATTGGGAAAAATATATTTTGTTGTCGCCCACCAATTTGACGAAGGTACTATGATAGGATTTTAAAAATTTTTTGGGTACAAAAAATAAGTAAACCTGCTCCTGAAGAAGGAAAATCACTTCTTTCATTTGCAGTACAGAATTGAATGAACAGGTCTACTTTTGAAGGCTGACATGGCCCATACTGCACTTAAACTGGACAAAAGAGCCGTGGAGAACAGTAGTATTCTCAGCTGAAAACCTATTTTTCATGATGAGTGACAAACTGAAACTCATCAGGTGCGAACCCAATGAAAGGCTGTATCCTGACTGCTTTGTGCGAACTGTGAAACATGCTCAATCGGTAATGCTTTGGAAGCAATGACATACGAAAGTGTTGGAAGGCTGTAATTCGTTCAGGGAACAACGCAAAGTGATGCTCACTGATGTTCACTGATGTTTGCTGGACATGAAGCTTTCCCAGATGCCCAGTGGATTTTCCAGCAGGACCTGGTTACATGCCACACATCAAGAAAGCTTACTGCTGTTACACATCGTCCAAATCTATTGTTTCAGATTCGTTCTGTCATGACTGAATTGGGCAGGAAATTTGCCAACCGATGTCATTGTGGCAACTAGTTGTGAAACGGGTCCGGAAGAAACAACAAGTAACAAAACGGAAACTGTCGGAGGTGATTGCGAAAGTGTGGCACCATCGAATTGACGTCAGGAGCATTAGAAAATCGATCGACTCTATGCCTGACAGAGTGTAGACTATTTCAAGGGCCAAGGGGGTCCAACAAAATACTAAGGTAATTTAAAGTATAACTAATTAATAATGCAGTTGTGATATACAATATTTTGCAGTATGAACAAATGAAATACTACCACAGAGCATGGCCCGAAGTCAATTCATATCATAAAAAAGTAGAATTAACTTGATTTTCCTTCCATTATGTTTGACATATAGCCAGCTATCTATGAGAGCAATTAATGCTTGCCAAGGACTGTATTTAGCCACAAACATACTATCTCTATATTTACCTCCTTTACAACATTGTAGGGATATTTAGTACTGGTTATTCGTTGTATAAATACTATCCCTTTTGTAGTGGTTAGGCCAAAAGCTCTTAAAGCTCAGAATATCTTCTGTTCCCATGTTTATGACGTAAAGCTCTGCTTCTGAGATGACGAACGTATCAAATATTCATACTCCTCTTGAGTCAGCTCTTCAGTCTTGAGTCAGTATCTTCTCTAATTCAGTAGCCATCTAACGAGCATTTCTGTTGATGAGACATGACCCTTTTTTATAACAAATGATAAAGGTCAGACACCTCCGGTAGACGTGATTGGATAAAAAGTGGACATGACCCCTATTACAACTGGCAAATTCAATCAATCTTGTAGTCGCCTTGAAACGATTGTCATTATTTCTAAGCCATGGCTACTTTTCTTATTGTTTCTCTTAAAAACACTTTCAAAATAGTGTACTGAAACAGTTTGTTTAAATACCTTTGCTTGAAGAGGACAGGACGTGGTAATGAACGGTTGCTCCTCCAGCACTCTGGCCGAAGATAGTGACTTTGTCTGGGTCACCACCAAACGCTTCTATGTTCCTCTGTACCCAGCGAAGGGCCTCTGCCTGGTCCTTAAGGCCCATGTTCCCAGGAACCACTCCATCACCGGTGCTTAAGAAACCTACAAGACATTTCTTACAGTTAACAACAAACTTAGAATAACAATAACTGGCTGCAAGTTTTTATTGTATATATAGCTATTGAACAAAACTATACCTTGCATTAGTACGTACACAATTCTGGTTATAGCATTATCATTTTAATAAGGTTATGCTATAAATACAATATTATAATGTCCTGTCCGTGTGACAGCATACAGTATCTTACTCACTATACTACAACATTCCCAAGAATATTTCAGAGAACCTTCAGTGTAACGATATTCCTCGCACCGGTATCTGACATTAGACAGAAACAGCTGAGTCTGATATTGTTCTGGGTGTACCAAATTCAAATATCGAAGTTGTGACATTTTTTATGTGTTTTGACCCTAACATTTCATGTGAATTAGTTAAACATGGATTCATTTCTGACGGGACAAACGTAAGGTACTAAATGGTTGCTAAAAATATTTATTTCAATACGTTTAATCGTCAAGGATCTAATAGAAATAAATGGACAGCTTTTAAGAAGCTTAGAGAATAAATATGTAACGTGTCTCTAGTCGACTTTCACATCAGGTAACCACCCCAACTTTCGACAAGAAATGAGCTAGGACTTACTCAGAATTATGACCATGCTGCTCTAAGCCATTATCTTTCTGTAAGTGCGGACATACTGTTAGATAGAGACCTGTGTTCAGACGTTGACAGACACTTGACATAATTAACAGGCATACAGTTAATACTTTTTCATACTTTTCAACCACAAGTCGCTTCTTTGTCTGACAATTGTAACTGTGCTTTCTATGTCTACTCTTTCGTTGCCTTTCAGAGGAGTTTCTTTTGAGCAGATTCCCCTGTATGGTGTAAGGATGATCTGATTGTTGATTATTATGGAAGGTGATATCCCGTTACCTTTAACCAGACTAGTTAGGCATTCCAGAGGGGTAACGGAAAATTAGTTACTGAAGCAGTCAGAACTTAAACCTCGAGTGAATATACACTTACACATAAATATTAGAACACCCAGAAAGGATGACCAGAGTGCATTTACAGGAATAGGATTGTCAGAACAGCGTGCCAACGTTATGTGCTGGAATCTTTCAGAGGCATGGCATGCATCAAACAATTTTCGACGCTCAGTTAGTACAGAGTTCTCAGATGAAACGTATATGAAAGTACAGTGAATCTGGACATGCCGTCATCGACTGCTCTCTGCCTTCCTCTCCCGACTGTACTCGTGACATATTGTGTCACTGCGTCAGCTTCCCTTTTCCTGGAGCCACGAGTTCCTCAGTCGCTAACAAGCACATGACAATGATCACTTGGGCGCCGAATGACGAAACGTACATTTTTCGCACCAGTTTCACTTTCATCTGTCGTAAAATGATGGACGCACAAGATGTTGGACGCCATTGCAGTGAAAGCAGGCTGGAGCTATGTATTACTGACTAGCATAGCGGTAAAGTGAAAGGCATGATGGTTTTCGGATGCCGCTGAATAGTGCATGTGACCCAAGCCGTATGTATTAAGTTAATACTGTCAAACATTGCTTCTTCGAGGGCTTTATATAGCTCTGGGTACTGCGTCCTCATGATAAATTTCCGTCTCCTATTTTATAAGCAGGATAACACCCAATTTCGATGAGTGTACAAGCCTTCATTCAGGAACTGTAGATAACAGTGTATTCTTCGGCGACATGCCCGCCTTGCATGTGCTCTGTGTTGTCGGTCACGGTTCTCACACAGTTGTAGGTGGTGTTCTGGTACACCGACGAAGTACTGTTCAAGTGTTATACTGTTGCTCCTTTTGCATGTGCTCCCAGAAAATTTGTATGCAGGTGCGTGATAAGCACCTATGCTTCTATCAGTGACACAAAGCACTCGGTATTTTCTGTGTGTGTGGAAAGTGGGGTACAGTTGAAGGGAAAATAATTTACTTGCCAGTTGTATAAGAATTAAATTCTGTAGCTATTACTGTATGTGTTATCCATTGGTTGTGAGAATGAGAAATAAGAACTCTAGCCGCAGAGGTCAAATGCAACATTACATTTTGTCAAGTTCCGCTTAAAGGGCACAATTATTGGTTTTTATGGCACAACTGTTGTAATGGGCACGTTTAAGAGGGTAGAAACACGAATTACTGGAATGCCAAACAGAATGCTGCAGCGCTCTATGTTCAACCGGTTACGGCCAGGCTGCTACGTGGGGGACCTACCCGCTCGTGTCCCGTCCACCATGAGTCGGCTCGGTCACCTACTCGCTCCAGGTCTGACGTCTGGACTCTGGACATGCGAGCAGGACCGGTCTTGATTGATGCCTCGCTTCGGCTCGCCTAGACTCGCTGCACTGCACAAATCCACTGCCTCTCTCTCGTCCTCTCTCTCTCTCTTACTTCTTTTCTTTTTTACTCTCTCTGCATCTCTCTTTTAATTTAAGTAACTTATTTTAAGTTTATGTAATGTTTTCAAGAGCATTTATATTCCACAGTTAAATTCATACAGCACGTGGAAAATTATTTGATATTTCAGTACAAACCTGGGAAAAAAATAAGACTCCAAACAGAAGTTTTATTCTGCGAGCCATTAATAGGGAACTACGGACACATTCAATACATACTATCCATGAATTATAGGAGATGACGATCCTTACAAAGAAAACATACGAATAAAACTGTGTATTTACAGCTGTAACTTTATGTTTGTTTCCATAGTTACTGTTGATCACCGGTAGATCATTAACTCGTTCTGAGTTTAACTAACTGTGGCCATTTTTTAATAACATTGCAGCGTTACCAAAGCACCGTTCGCTAGATGCGCTTGTTGCTAGGATACAGAAAATGTGACCGGAGCCATGTCTAGTAGATCCTTTTAACTTCTGCTCCACCATTTTAACAGCCCATCATCGCCGAGGTGTATTAATATACAGACATCTACTTCATCTGTTGCGGAGGACTCGTTTTCTTCCAGTCATTGACTAGATCTCTTTTTCTGGCTGGCGGAGACACTGCAAGTGATGAAAGCTCTGTTTAATGAACAAAAGAGAGTGACAGGGAGACACTGAGAGAGATAGCGCGAGAAATAGAGACAGACAGACAGAGAGAGAGACAGAGAGAGAGAGAGAGAGAGAGAGAGAGAGGGGGGGGGAAGTAATACAGAACTGATGTTGGAATCATGAAAGCCTGCATGAATAAAAATCTGTTTTACATCGACGAAATATTACATGAATTATAATACAACTATTTCGCTGTAAGATACCATGCGCTAAGTATACAAAAACGATTACATTGATATCTCCATCTTGTATTGGAAAGTCTTGCACACATTTGTCGCACACTGCCAGGAATTTCCTATTTTTCATTCATAACAAACATACTGAGAGCCCGGAAAGACAATCAGATGAACGGAGCAATTTTACGTTTGGAAGTAATTACAACCTTCAGACGTAGAAAAATCAGCGCTCGATTTTTAATTCTTGTACGTCATGATAAGAAACACAAATCTGCCAATGTACATCACTTACTCTTGTTAATTACAAGTCTATTCTTTTCTCGCATCATAATGGTAACTACAGTAATTAAAGTGACCTCACAATCATTCTCTTTGACACTACAAATTTTTTAATGTTTATGAAACCAAAAAACAGCAAACGGGATTGTAGGTTCTTTTTTCCTTCTAATTCACCTGTTCTCTTTCTAAATAATTTCGGTAAATCTACAGTTCTTCCTGCAAGTTCGAAGTCATATCCCTGTATTCTATAAGCGAAATACATTTCCTTGAATAAAGCAGCAACTTCAATATACTGAGTAAGGAATCCAGCTTAGTGTACGAGCTGTTACAGCTGGGTTCAAAGACGATTTGTAAGATGAGCAGAGGACACTTCCCTTCATATAATGAACAATGCATCATACAGTATTTATTGTTGCCACGATGTTCGCCGAATAGTTTAACATGAAACTACCTTCATCGAAAGTGTGGCTAACTGCTGTTATAGAAGGAGCAGCACAAAGAATCCTGCTGTGATTTTCCTAAGCTTTCGGTTTATTGGCACCATGGTCGGAAACAAAACAAAATTATGCAGCGTCTCCGCCGAAATGTTCCAATGAGTCGTCCTCTCTTCTATATCCTTCATAATACACACTTCAAAAAAAGTTTTGCATCACCCCGGTTCCCAGAACTCCTCAAGATAGACGTTGATTGTGGATACTATACCACAGACACAGTCTCTTTGGCCGTTCAGAGGTATCACTAAACTCGCCCAAAGATGTAAACAACTATGCATGAGCAGCGCCTATTAGACGGAGGGTGTCCGACAGCCAATCAGTTCCAGTCATTCCACCAGGAAGGAGGTACACTGCTCGGTTTGTCTGTAGTTCAACCATGCCTAGACAGTCAATACCGCGGTTCGATCGCGTCCGCATTGTTACTTTGTGCCAGGAAGAGCACTCAACAACGGAAGTGACCAGGCGCCACAGAGCGAACCAAAGCGGTGTTGTTCGGACATGGAGGAGACACAGAGAGACAGGAACTGTCGATGACATGCCTCGCTCAGGCCGCTCAAGGGCTACTACTGCAGTGGATGACCGCTACCTACGGATTATGGCTCGGAGAATCCCTGACAGCAACGTCACCATGTTGATTAATGCTTTTCGTGCAGCCACAGGACGTCGTGTTACGACTCAGACTTTGTGCAATAGGCTGCATGATGCGCAACGTCACTCCCGACGTCCATGACGAGATCCATCTTTGCAACCACGACACCATGTAGCGTGGTGCAGATGGGCGCAACAACATGCCGAATGAACCGCTCAGAAATGGCATCACGTTCTCTTCATCGACGAGTGTCACGTGCACCTTCAGCAGGAAAGTCGGTGGAGACGTGTTTGGAGGCAACCCGATCAGCCTGAACGCCTTTGACACACTGTCCAGCGAGTGCAGCAAGATGGAGGTTCCCTGCTGTTTTGGGGTGGCGTTATGTGGGGCTGACGTAGGCCGCTGGTGGTCATGGAAAACGCTGTAACGGCTGTACGATAGGCGAATCCCATTGTCCAACCGATAGTGCAACCATATCGGCAGCATATTGACGAGGCACTCCTCTTCATGAACGACAATTCGTGCCCCCGCTGTGCACATCTTATGAATGACTTCCTTCAGGATAACGACATCGTTCGACTAGAATGGCCAGCATGTTCTCCAAACATGAACCCTATCGAACATGCCTGGGATAGATTGAAAAGGACTGTTTATCGACGACGTGACCCACCAACCATTCTGAGGGATCTACGCCGAATCGCGGTTGAGATATGGGACAATCTGGACCAACAGTGCCTTGATGAACTTGTGGATAGTATACCACGACGAATACAGTCATGCATCAATAGAAGAGGACGTGATACTGGGTATTAGAGGGACCGGTGTGTACAGCAATCTACACCACCACCTCTGAAGGTCTCGCTGTATGGTGGTACAACATGTAATGTGTGGTTTTAATGAGCAATAAAAAGAGCAGAAATGATGTTTGTGTTGATCTCTATTCCAATTTTCTGTACAGGTTCCGGAATTCTCGGAACCGAAGTGACGCAACACTTTTTTTGATGTGTGTATATACTCTCGTCGTCATAACGTAAATTTGAGTTGTAAATAAAACATTACTCACAAGAGATCAACCTGTGTTTATATAATGTGCTGTAAGTGTCAAATAGTATATTTATTCCAGAATGAGATTTTCACTCTGCAGCGGAGTGTGCGCTGATATGAAACTTTCTGGCAGATTAAAACTGTGTTCCGGACCGAGACTCGAACTCGGGACCTTTGCCTTTCGCGCGCAAGTGCTCTACCAACTGAGCTACCCAAGCACGACTCACGCCCCGTCCTCTCAGTTGTTAGAGCACTTGAAATGGTCCCGAGTTCGAGTCTCGGTCCGGAACACAGTTTTAATCTACCAGGAAGTTTCATATCAGCGCACACTCCGCTGCAGAGTGAAAATCTCATTCTGGAAATATCCTCCAGGCTGTGGCTAAGCCATGTCTCCGCAATATCCATTCTTTCAGAAGTGCTAGTTCTGCATGGTTCGCAGGAGAGCTTCTGTAAAGTTTGGAAGGTAGGAGACGAGGAATTGGCAGAAGTAAAGTTTTGAGGACGGCGCGTGGGTCGTGCTTCGGTAGCTCAGTTGGTAGAGCACTTTCCCGCGAAAGGCAAAGGTCCCGAGTTCGAGTCTCGGTCCGGAACACAGTTTTAATCTGCCAGGAAGTTTCAGTATATTTATTGTTCGAACTGCAATGCTGACCTCTCGATAATGTGCACCTGGATGAATTAAATCCTGGTCTTAGTTCTTTGCAACCTTCACGAGAAATAGCATTAAAAGGCCGCATATCACACTGGAAGAAACTTTTCTTTTATAGTGCTTTTTTGTGCTGTCGATATTACTCAAGCAGCTGTGTCGACATAGGATTTCTTAGAACTGTGTTTCCTTAAATGAATCGTTCCTGATCCGAAACACGATAATCCAGATCAGTTTATGCACGAAAAGTACCCTAGTATACTTTATGTTTTCTTCTGAAACAAACTGAAATTTATTCTACACGTTTTTTTAGAATCTCTTGTTCCTTCGATGTGTACGCATTGGTTTCAGCTTTACTTCTTACTTCACTGGCTTCCTCATGCTGTATGATTACACGTACAACGAGAGTGAGCAGCGTGTGTGGGTGTATCGCGCACGAATGAGAACACGTTCAACGTTTTCAAATTCCAACATCATCTACGATCCAGTCATGGATGTTATGTTCGACCAGAACAGATAGTGCGGCTAGCGTTTCCAGTTAGGCTGTGTTCCGGCCATCTTGGATTTTGTGCTGGCTTTCTCGGTCATGCAATACTCTAATAACAGACCCGAATTGTGTATTCAGTGGGACGTTCCAGATACATCTACCCTTACAAAAACGAAAAACTCCACTGTGTTTTCTGTTCATATCTTATAGTTAATCTCAGGAAGTAATATATTGATTCTTAAATCCTTTTCAGTAATAGACAAACAATTTAACAAGGAAGGAATATATGTAAAATTTACTGTTAATAGTAATGATGAGTGTATAATATATGTATTGTTATCGGTTCCATATTTAACTGGAGTTTGGAGTGACAGTTCTTGACAACGATGAGTTGATACGAGATTGTCAGCTAGCGAAGGGGCGGTATATGGCGGGAGAATCAGTGAGCAGCATCCACAATTCCAGAGAGCTGCGGATTTGACCAGAATCTATACTTATTATAATTCAAAATCCCTTGCTACGTTTTTCTAGCAGTATATGAAGAATAACCTCAAGAAGTATTGCAGATATTTAGATACAGTTTGTGCTACTAGGTAGACAGAATCATGAGGAAGATTTGTGTGTATCACTACAAATTATTGGATTTTGTGGTAAGTTCCTATGGGACCAAAATTGCTGAGGTCATCGGTCCCTAGGCCTACACACTACTTAATCTGACTTAAACTAACTTACGCTAAGGACAACACACATACACTCATGCCCGAGAGAGGACTCGAACCTCCCACGGTAGGAGCCGCGCAAACCGTGGTAAGGCGCCCTTAGACTGCACGGGTACCCCACGCGGCTACAAATTATGAACAAGTCGTCTAGACGTAGACCATCATAACGGAGGACACTGGGAAAGATTCAGGTAGACAGTGCAGAAGAAATGTCGGAAGAAAACGAAAGAGGTTGGAAAGAATACCTGAAGAGAATGGAGGCTGAGAGATTGGCAGTTGTAGTATTTACCATTTTAGAAGGTGGTGCCCCACAGTCCTTATATACTTGAAAAACGTTCCTGGTAAAATACTTCACTTATACAGTCTTGTGCTGCTGGTAACATAACTCATTAAACCAACGAGTTTCAGTCGCCTGACCATCTTCAGTCTCATAAAGATGTTCACAATATTTTGTTAGGTGAAATATAAAATATATAACGGTTATCGTTAGGTGTTATCACATGATCTTATAAATTACGCTGGCAGTCTATAAGAACTTTGGTAGGGATTGTACAGTAATGTTAAGACTGTAATCGGCATTAAGATTGGGGACTTAATTTATATTATCGTATGATAACACCTTATTATTAATGGTTTTATCACCTGACGATAACGATTTCGTATTTTGACTGACAAACCTCTGTGAATACTTTTATGAATCTGATGGTCAGATGACTGAAACTCGTTGTATAAATAAGTTATGTTACCAGCAGCTCAATGCGGTAATATGACATTTTTCAGTTATGATAAACATTTCAGGTCAAGAACAGAGGGATATGCTGTCAGAAAAAGGAAACATATGGACTGTAGCAGGCAATAAAGGTTCAAAAGCGGGTACGAAGGACGAAAAAGCACAATAATAACCTGGCAGTGGTCTTACACAGTTTAGACATTCGGATACTTTTTCCACTTTGCAAACAATTTTATTGTTCCCTTAAGAACAGTTCAGTGGATTCAAGACCCGTAGTCGTGTAAATATATGGCGTGGAACGTCCACAATAGTCACAGTAATGGATAGAGTATGACTATAGAGTAAATTTAATTTTTTTTTTCGCTCTGGTTTTCTTATAGTCAGCGGCTCACATACAAAACGCAGTAGAAAGAATTCATCACACTGTTTAAGAAATTAATCACTGAAACAAAAAAATCTGGATTAACTTTACAGAGTGACTAGTTTTAGAGATATCTTAGAAGCCAAAATGCCGCAAGCTTCAACTGCTTCGAGAGAAATCGTAGTTGGGATTGACGCTGGAGGTTATTTTGAGTTTGCTAGACCACCAGAGAAGAACTACAAGAGGCAGTGGTGGAATAGTAAAGCTCGTGTGTTAAAACTGCTAACAATGTTTCATGCAAGTTAGCGTGAGCAAATATATTTCCCAAAATCTCAATAGAATCCAGTAAAACAGTAATAGTATTACTTTATTTACTTTTGGAACAGTACCTTATTAGTTATATTTCTAAAACAAAGAATATTTGTATGGGGATAAGATACAAAGCTCACATTCATGAGCTTCACCGCACGCAACAATGTAAATGTAGATGATATTTTGAAATTCTCAGTTTTTATCTATCTGTCTATATCCGGATCCCGCTCCAGCTACTGCCGGGTCTGGTTGCTGACGAGTCCTCTCCATTTGGCTCGGTCCTCCCACCACTTTTCTTCCTCCACTTGCTGCCAGGTCACACCTCTCCTTTCCACAAATATTCTCACTCCCATTTTCCACCGTGTTCTTCGGAGCCCTCTTGGTATTTTCCCAAGCATCTTTAGTTCTTCCATGATTTTGGGAAGTCTCTGCCCATGCATCCTCTTAACATGCCCGTACCATTTTAATCTCTTTTTTTCAATTTGTTCTTTCATACTTTCTTCTTTAAGGTCCTTTCTAATCTCTACATTCCTTACACTGTTCATTCTTGTTTTTCCCTTAACTGCTCTGAGAAATTTCATTTCCCTGCTTGCAGTCTGCTCCAGTCCCTTTCTGTCATTGTCCATGTTTCTCCACCATAGGTGACGATAGGGAAGTAATAATTCTTATACATAAGGAGTTTTTCTTTCTCTGAAACTTCCTTATTACAAATCAGATGTTTTATTGTTTGGTAGAAATTGCCTCCCTTCTGTAACCTCCTATAAATTTCGTTAGTCATTCTTCCATCCCTAGATATTTCACTCCCTAAATAAGTGAAACTTTCTACCACTTTGAGGGGTTCTTCATTCAAGGTAATATTTCCGTTGATCTCTTTCTCTCTTCCAAATACGATTACTACGATTACTTCGCTCCATCACAACATTAAAAAGTGCAGGAGATAGAATACTTCCTTGCTCAAGTCCTTGTCTTATTTCGAAGTATTCAGAGTTCCCCAATGGTGTTCTAATTCTACAACTGTGTCCTCTGTACACTGTCTTTATTACATTAATGTATCCAGCTTCTATATCTATCTTCTTCATTTCTTCCCAGAGTCTTTCCCTGTTAACTGAGTCATATGCCTTTTCTATGTCTATAGAAACCATTATCACCCTTTTACTATACTCCCAACTTTTATCCCTCAGTTGACAGATAGAAAATATCAGGTCGATAGTGCTTCTTCCTTTCCTAAATCCATGCTATTCTTCACTCAGCTCCTTTTCTATCTTTTCACTTATTCGATTTAGTAAAATTATTTCAAAAATCTAGGCTCTATGACTCATAAGTGTTATTCCTCTGTAGTTTTTACAAAGTCTGTTATTAAATTTTTTGAAGATGGGAACAATGTGTCCTCTTCTCCAATTGTAAGGTATTGTACTATTTCTCCACACACTTGATAGTACTCTTTACAGCCACCGCATTCCCACTAGACCTGCTACTCTTATCATGTCCACTGAAACTTCATCAGGTCCTGGGGCTTTCCCCGCGATTCATCTTCTTCACAGCTATTTCCATTTCTTCCAGTGTAATTTGTCCTAATTCTGCTTCCCAACTTCTCTCAATTTCTCAATTATTTGTTGTTTCTTCGTGTACCTGCTCCTCAGCGTTTAACAGTTTCTTAACATGTTCTTTCCAGAGATCTTTTGTATTACCTGGATCTTCAATCACAGTACCGCCCTCTGTTTCCATCTTTACTGGTACTTCAAAAGCCTTTCTTTTATTTTTCATCATTTTATAGAACATTTTCTTATTGCTCTTCACATCTTCTTCAAGATTTTTTGTAAGCTCTACCCATGCCTTTTTCTTTGCTGTTTTCACAATTTCTTTGCACTTCTTCTTTTCCTCTATATATCTTTTATGGTCTTCGTAATTTTTAGTTTTCCACCACTTTCTCCATGCTCCATTTTTTCTTCTAAGTGCTTGGATTGTGGTATCATCCCACCAACTTGTCTGTCTTACTTTTTCCTTTCCAGATGTTCTACCACATACTTTTTGTGCTGCTTCGACTTAACTGTCTTTGAATAAACTCCATACTTTTTCTATGTCGCAGAAAACTTCTTTCGGAAATTTTTGGAGTGATTAATTCCGTGTGCTTCTCAGCACTTTCACTCTCCTTCAGTTTATAATCCCGTATCCTCATCACTTTCTTCTGTTTTCTATTTTTCACACACTGATTCATTTTGCATTGTCCCACCAGTAATCTATGGTCTACATCTGCACTAACACTTGGAATTAGCTTCACATTTGTTACTTTCTCTCCCCATTTCCTATCTACTAGAATATAATCATTTACACTCTTGTTTCTTCCATCCCAACTATATCTGCTGATAACATGAGTTTCTCTCTTCATAAACCAGCTGTTTGCTATTTTCATTCCATTCCTCTGGCACAAATGCAAGAGTCTTTCCCCTTATTCATTTCTGCCTCCATATCCAAACATCCCAACACTTGCCCAGATCCCTTTCTGTCTTTACCTACATGTGCATTAAAATCTCCCATCACTATATTAGCACTTTCTATATGGTGTTTCTAACTCATTTTCAAAGTCCATCTTCCCTTCTTCGCTACTTGCTACTTGAGGTGCATAAATCTGGATTACTTTTAGTGTTTCTTTTTGGAATCTCAGGTTTAAGATTATGATCCTGTCTGGTATATATCTCACTCTATCAATACAACTTTCTACATTCTTATTCACTATCACTGCCACACCATTTCTTCCAAACCTGTTATTCCCACTCCAGTACAGTTTTCCTCCTCCTCTCAAATTCTTCTCACCTTTTCCCTTCCACTGTTTCGCTTAATCCCAATATATCTAACCTTCTCTCTTTAGTACATCTGTCATTTCTTCCATTTTTCCATTGATGGTTAATATATTAAGGGTGCCAATATTTAGGCTGCTTTTAGTCCAGTTGGTTTCATCTTCTTGTACTAATGAATATCATCAGGTCTCCCATCATTCACATCAGTACTTGAAGAAGCAGTGGGGTCAAATGCTGAGTGGTTCGTTCCGAGGCTCGTCTGTGTTTTGAAAGCAATATATGAAGACTTTCCTACTGGCTTTCTAGGTCTAACGCCAGTTTTTATGCAGTTGTGTAAAGTGTATTACAGCTTCCGCAATCGAAGTCACTAAACCACTTCAGTTCGGTGCTTCTTGAGATGGAACTAGCTGTTTCGAATCATGATGTTGGAAAACTGGCTCCTGTAAAGGACTTGCTGATATTTTCATAGTGATTCCCAACACTTGGCAGCACTCACACATGATGAAAAGGTTGAATTCACAAACGTGTACCTCATGTTTCCAGTGGAAAAATATTTGTGTTGCAGGCAAGACACAGTAAATGTTCATGTATACAGTTGTAGCCAGAGGGCCTGAAAGCGTTAAAAGTGGACATGTATGAAGTTGTTGTGCCAGTGGCAAATAAAAATTACGGGCTTGATGCTCTCTGTTTCGGAATGGTAATCTGATAACACAAATATTGCGCTCCCTTGTTCGGTCTACGAAACATGAAAACAAGTTATGGGGCAATAGAGAACTAAGTATGGAGAATATGAAAAGATTTCAACGTAAAGCCGTTGGTAATCTAGTCCATTTTATTCTAACTTAAATTAATCCGAATTGGTAAGAATTTGCAGCCGGCATACAAAGATGAAGCGAGTGGTACTTGATTCTGGAAACCTCCACCCATGTCGAAGTATTACAATAAATATGATGTAAGGAAGCTTAGAGCTGTAGTTATATTCAAAACTATTACCAAGCAGTCCCAGGCGATAGTTTATGCTGACCACTATTACATCGTTGTCCACAAAGTAGTTCGGTTTTGCGGACTCGCCACTGCCTTCTGTGAAACATCCACCATGAATCCACACCATAACAGCCTTCTTTGTAGCATTCTGCGATGGTGTCTGCGAACGGATACAGAATAATGACAGTATAGAACAGAAATGCATGAATACACACGAACGCTATAGCATTCATTTTATTGAAGTCTAGAATTTATCGTGAATCTGGGACTATATTTTTATGTGTTATCATTTTATACATACTCCAGGGCCATATACGTTCAGATAGAGGCAGTCTTCGTCACCAGATGGTAAACCACTTTTGCGCTGCGGACAATGAGACGCCATACTGAGGGCATCCCGGACCTCAGACCACGCAGTTTTCTTCACGGCCGGCTGTAACAAGTTACATCTATTGCATATAAGTTACTAGATTTGTTAAAATATGTAGAGTTTCGTTTCTGGGCAGTGCTGGAAATAGTTCATTTTAACGAGATGAGATACTGAGTGACAACAATTAAAAGCAGTAACTTCACGCTTCACCGATTGTTACGAATAGTCGACCCTTCGCGTAATGATCTTTTAGTTACCCAACGTAATTCACTGACACTGCTTTCGAAAAGCATCTCGCAAGAAGTAGAAAGCCAGTCGTTCATCATAACAGCCACAGTATTTCACGACATACCTGAAATTTTATGTAATCCATTGTTTCCTTAAAATTTACCTACATCGTAAATCGTGCACACATTAAAATTTTCTCCGTACGTACATGGTAGTAAGAACATACTCTTTCTTATGAAATTAAAGGAGAAGCGCATTTTGGACAGTTCGATATGACGTAGTGTCATCCACAATCTCCTTATTGTACCTCTAAATGTGCTACTGCATGTCAGCGACATTTCACTTACGTAACGTATTGCTGTTGCTACCAAGTTATCTTACGTCTGTACTGGGAATGTCGTGCCTTTTTTAGGTAGTAGAAGGATCGGGTACCGTCAGTATGAAAGTGAATACTAGGGCAAATGTATTATCACAGTACAGTTAATTATGAATGTTAGTGCATTATTCGTTAATATGTGCCGAGAGGCATAATGGCTGAAACTTTTATGTACTGCAGTCGGTCGTGTGGTGCAGTCCGAGACGGCGGCAGCTTGGAACCATATGAAAGCGCTCAATTTTTCTCAGAGCAATTAGTTCCATGTGACTCTCAGTGACAATTGGCCTCACCCCAGAAACCCACAGTAACAACTCTAAGGCGCTGGAGCTAATGAACAACGAAATTGCACTGTTAGTAATTACTGATCATTTAACTTCCCTACAGCTTTCAGAAAACAATCTCTCTTCATTGTCTTGCAAGTCCTACGTCTCACCTATTGCCTAGTAAATATACAAATAACCTTTCTTCTAGCAGATCGACGAAGGGAAGATTAGCGTTTAATGCGCCGTCGAAGACCAGATCATTAGACATGGGGAACAAGGTTGGATTAAAGGAAGATAGAAAGGGAAGACGGCGGTATATTTCTCAAGGGAACCAGTCTAGCATTTACTTTAACTGATTTAGAGAGACCTCGCGTATTCAAAATGTAGCAGGTTGTACGAGAATTTAAACCGCAGTTCTAGTAATTACGTTGCTTAAAGGAAAAAAACTAGAGAGATAGAGTAACTTGCCTGAAATCGGAGATCTCCAACAGGTGGTTCTGCGTATGGAATACCTAGAAACCTGAACATAGGATTTCCAGTGTATGTTGCTAACAGCTCACCCCTCAACGGGCCTTCTTGTGTCTCCACTGTCACATGTTCTCTGGCCTATAACAAAATAGAAGAAAAACGAGAAATAGATGCAAACATATGGCGAAACGAAAGAAAACAGAGAAGTGAAAAACTATTTTAAGCATTGGAGAGACCAGGTTGTAATATTCTCAACATGAACTTCCATACAAAACGAAAATTCAATAAAATTCAATAACATAAATGTAACGTATCATGTACTGACGGACATTTTTGCAGAGAAGTTCGAAAACAAGGGGCACACAAGATTTCTTCTGCAACTATTTTGGTCTCAAATAAATGCCATTTGTCTAACTAGGGTATCTGGAAATTGTCTAGGTATAACAAAATGACTATAGAACTTTTGGTATTGATGGTATAATAATGAAAACAGTGTGTACATATAAATCGTGAAATAAGGTTTGCATTTCAGCAATTACAGTATGGACATGCGTCACTTGGCTCCACTGTCATGTTGCCGTACTGGCATCGATACAGCTGTAAACATCTGGCTGACTGGACAGACTTGCGCTCCACATTCGGAATTTGTTTCCTCTTCCTTGCTCCGTCACCAGTTGGCGAGCGCTTGTTTTTACACTTTATGCAATACAGACGGTTGCCGTGAGAGAAACTACACATAGCAACTGAAAAGATGAATGATAGCCTTACTGTTCTACAACGAGCACAGATTGTTGCACGTTATTAAGTGTGTAATTCCGTCGTCCTGGTGACGATATGGTGGCTCACTGTGAATGAGATTAAAGTCCCAATTTGTCCAGAGACAGTAAAGAATTATCATAGGCTCGGCAAAAGAAGCAAGAAAAACAGTTCGTCCATCCACGTCTCGATCTGATTATAAAGTGGCGTCTGTGCAGGAAATATTCGTACGCAACCGTTCGAAATCACCACGGCAGGCAACACATCAAAGCGAACTCAAGAGGTAGGTGCTATGTCACATCCTGGATAAAGAACTGAATTATCGAACGTGGCAACAGCTGACTCCAGAAGACGGTGATAGCAGAATGGAGTAAGGGGAATCGACGCTGGGGCGGGACGAAGATTGTCCTCAATTCTTTCATCATATCCTCTGCACTGACGAGGCCGTATTCTGTGTGGGAGATTGTATCAATCGACACATTTGCGAAAGACGATCCTGGAGTTACCGTCGACAAGATGCAGGCTCGTCCAAAAGTGACTGTGTGATGTGCAATGACCGTCACAAAGATTACTGGGCCATTTGTCCTGCAAGACAGAATGAATGCGGAACTCTTCCTTCAGGTGCTTAATAATTATGTTTTGCCCACAGTATGTTCATGCGATAACGTAGAGGACATTGCTTTTACGTAATATGGCGCACCCCGTCAGTTTAAAAATGTCGTTTGTGCGTGGTTGGCTGAGAAGTTTCTTGGATGTTGCCTGGGAATACACGGACGTCATGAGTGGCTTGCAAGAAGTCCAGGCCTGACGCCAAGCTACTTCTTTTTATGGGGCTGGGCAAAATATGAAGTGTAGCGGATGAAACCTCGCATACTAGAAGAAGTGGAAGCCCGGTTTCGGGACGTTATCAGCATTACACTATGCCACTTACTCCAGACGACTGTGTCTTCCATGTCCTACAGTTTTAGACGACTGGTCGAAGTCACAGACGCCTACATTGAATTTTAAAGTATCCATCCATATCCATATATAACAATGTATGTGTCTTAATTTCAATAAATTAGCGTCGTAAATGTATCTATTCGTCTCGTTCATACCTAGTTACATTCCAGACACCCTGCAAAAGGCAAAATACAAAGAGGTTGAAAATACTGCTTCATTTGTAAAGTCAATTTTACTTTCCAATGCTTAAATCATGATCGGTTTGGGGCTCTTAAATGTCGGTCATCAAGTGTGATATCTTTGCGCTCTGATCCCGAACGTTGCGATTGCCGAGTATAGGAAGCGGTGTACCACCAGCTACCGGGCAGCACGGAGAGTAGCAGATTGCATCACAAAAATCACAATACTGCCATTATTATAGTGATCAAATAGCTATAATTTGAATACCTGACAGATATTTTCAATTGGTACCTGCACTGCACGTGACTGGGGATTTTAAGTACTTTATTTGAAATTTACAGCTAAAAATTAGCTAGAAACCCTCTTTACCATTAAAAAAAATTCATTATCACCCAGTAATATTAGACCACAAAAGAAAACATTGTTGCAGGACGTTTGCCTTACGGAAGTCAAAGAACACACCAACAGCCTGAGCGCTATTGTCTATGATGCCCTGACACTTATAAATGGAGAAAGTCATTTGAGTTTGATATGATCTCTGTTTGCGGATTCCATGTTAGTTTTAATAGTGATAGGCAGTATATTCAAAAAACGATGCAATGCATGGGCATAAAGGATGTTCCATCCAACTGAAGGCGGCGTTGTGGCCCTAAAATTATGTGAATCTGCCTAAAGATCTTTCTCCGAAACAAGAATGACCTGGCTTTTTTTTTTTCAAGCACTTGGTGCCCTTCGTCGCTCCAGCGACCTACGATAAAGTGCCGCTGGGTGAGAAGCATGCTGTCCTACAGATGGCTCATGCGGTTCAGAGTTCTAACGAATTTCTGTTCCACGAACACTTACCAAAACATCTGCCATTTCACCGTTCGTGCGAAGATTAACGGAAGATTTTTCGCAGTGAAATAATTTCATAAGACCCAGTACAGCAGTTCCACCATCACTACATCATAATCTATTTCGGCGCCAGTGTAGTCACTGGCCGACAGCAAAGGTGATTTATATCTACTTATTGAATTTCTCAGACTAAACCTTGATAAGCGTTTTTGTCGGATAAGATGGCAATATTTTACTTTGGAATTCATCGAATGCTTCTCGCGTAGCCATCATTACTTTCACTTTGCCTTTGTTCAGCTTTTGCTTGTCATCTAGCGTTTGACATCAATTAAATCTGTAACGCAGTTCTTTTTGCTTCCATAACAACACCCCTACACGAATGCTGCAGAGCCGTGGATCTTTACCATCCTTCACGACCTTGCTCAGCACTTACTGGTGTACAATGAATCCTACAGACGGATGGCCTTTGCAGATGAATCACTTTTTATACTCCATGGGACAGATGGCTGTTTAGCTCCCTTTCCTACTCCAACGGACCGAAAACAAAAACCCTGCAACAATGGTCGCAAAGATCCCGGCTGGAGGATGGCGAGTTTATGGTCTTTGAAATGTTTCAGTGACATTTCCGGCGTAATTTCGTCATTCTGGGAGGAACAAGGCTCACCACAAATATTCGTCTATCGTTTGGACCACGTCCACCCCTATACGCAGTTCGTTTTCTCCTCGGCATGATGGCATCTACCACAAGGACATTGCAACGCATCGCACAGCTCACAGTGTGCGTGCGTGTTGCAACAAGCGTCAGGGTATGTTTATCGTACTCCCATGGCCACAAAAGACACCGGCTTTAAGCCCCATCGATAAATTTTGGGACCAGCTCGGTCGGTCTGTTCGTGCCATGGATCCTCAACCGAGAAAATTGGTGTAGCTGGCCACGGAACTGGAGTCTTTACCTTGGAGGACTTCATTGACTCTCTTCTTGAGCGTCCGCGCTGCGGAAGATGGTTGTTCAAGGTTTTGACAGGTTATCACATTGATGCGACAGAAACATGTATTAACGACGCTATTCTGTACGGAATTACTAGAAAGCCAATACAAGCAAATCATAGATGATGGTATGGACAATGTAACAGTTGCCTTCACAGATGGAAGAAATAATATAAAAATACTGAATCACCCAACATACAGTATGCTCTAGAGAGACTTGATTGATCTAAACAACATCAAACGAAAAGGAAAACACAAATGATAATGGAGTATGGACACAATAAATTCAGACCCATTCAAAATCAATGTGAAAGTTGTATTGTCTACAATTCTTATGCGTGACTACATTTACTCCTATTCCACAAATATGTTTCTGAACCCTTAGGTAACACATATTACGACTGCGAAAGCCATAAATTGCATTCTCTATGTCCTCACTTAAAGTGGTAACGTGTTTTTAATTTACTCTGTGGGCTGTATATAAGGACACTACAGAACATAGGAGGATTTTAGTACAATATTCTACAAGCCGTCCTAATCATTAATCGCTACATACATTCCCATAACGTCGAAAACTTTAGCTGTCCATGAACTTGGATCTCTGTCAATGAAATCTTTGGCAACAGTGAAATTCTCCGTTCGAAAGTCATCATCTACAACAGTAGATTAAAATCATCAATGCACATTTCAGTCTCAATACTAATTCGCTGTGTCTACTATACCAAAATATTAACCTGCAAGCACTGATACACGATGCATTTTTTTATTTCAAAATAAATTATGTCGTGAATTACACAAATGAATGAACTTACCGATATACACACTGCCAACAAACACAGATTTGCTGTTACAACGAAGTAAGGTCGTGTACCGAATCTCATATTCTTTCAGAGTTAGCAATGTTCACAGTACATTCAGAAAACTGATCGAATTATGTACATCATTTTTCTCACCGTCAAAATATCTTATCGCCATTGACATCCTTAACAAACTCAAGAAATGTGCTTTAGTCTATACTCAACATTTTACTTGCGATAAAGCCTTATGATAAAAACTCTATCTTTGGCAGATAATGGTATGATGAGGTAATTAGCTGGGAGTACTTTCAGTGTCACAAATTTGATGGGTCGATTATATGATTCAGATAGTCAACGCATAAGATGCAATGCTACTCTCTATCACGTTCCGTGGAAAGCCTTCTCAATTGCGATTGCACAATTCAGATGTCAGAGGGAGTTAACGTAATTATACCGGCTCGAAGTGTGATGGCTAGTATAGGCAATGCATAGCCTTAGACTTTAGTACGGCTAGCTGTCGGCTATAGGGTGTATCCGTGCACCATCGCTTCAATGCCCAAATCCTAGTACAAGAGTCCTTAAACTTTTTTCTATCATACACAGATTAACGGAAAAATAACAAAATATCTAATAAATAAATAACTGAAATGAGGTTACACCGTTTAAATAAAATCGCGTACAATAATGCAGCTGCGAAAAATTCAGGTTGCTTAGAATTCAAGCCAAATATCTGAGTCACATAAGAGCACAAATATACACGGTCCGACGAAGAAAGTGAAGCAACAAAAAGACATGGTCGCATAACAATGTAACACCATCGGTGGATATGTAAATGATCAGAATTGGAATTTTCTGTGATACATAGAGGGATCACGATAATTCTTATATGATGTTCATATTTAGTGATGGTACAAGAGCTCACATGTAAAGGGAGTTGAAATTCTAATGGTAATGGAGGACTGGAACTCCGGTTTAGGGGAAAGAGTTGATGAAAGAGATAAAGGAGAATATGGCTTTGGTAGTAGGAATGAGAGAGGAGCAAGTTTGACTTGTACAGCAAACTTCAGCTAATAAAAGCGAATACTCTGTTCACGAATCACATTAGGAGGAGGAGGAGGTATACTTGGTAAATGCCGGAAGATGGGGGAAGATACCAGTTAGATTACATCATGCCCAGGGAGATTCTGAAATCAGATGTTGGATTGTCAGGTGTACCAACGAGCATATATAGACCAAAATCACAATTTAGTAATGATGAAGAGTAAGCTAAAGGTTAAGAGACTACTCAGGAAGAATCAGCGCTCAAGGAGGTGGTTTACGGAAGTACTAAGGAACGTGGAGATACCCTTGAAGTTCTGTGAGGCTATAGGTACTGCGATAATGAATAGCTCACTATGTTGAAGAGGATTGGGCATCTCTAGAAAGGGAAATCACAGAAGTTGGAAAGAACAACATGAAAACAAGGAATTCACCTGCGTAGACGCCATGGGTAAGAGAAGACATACGAGTAATTCAATGTAATCTGCAAAAGAAAGAGGAAAAAAAAATTCAGAAATACAGAAAGACAAGTATATTAAGAATGAAATAAACAGGAAGTGCAGGTAAGCTAAGGCGAAATGGCTACATGAAAAATGTGAAGAAATCTAAAAATAAATCAATATTGTAAGGACTGACTCAGCATATAAGGAAGTCAAAACAATATTTGGTGAAACTAAAAGCAAGTGCTGTAACATTAGGAGGACAATGGTAATTCTACTGTTAAATGCAGGATAGGTGGAAAGATTAGACTGTAGGACTCTATGAGGGGGCGGGGTCTGCCTCGTGACGTGATGGAAGAACAGGAGTCGACGGTGAAGAGGCTCGATTCAGTTTTAGAATCAGAATTCAAAGAGATTTTGTCCACTTAAGATTAAATAAGTCAGAAGGGATAGATAAAATTCCATCTAGACTAGTAAAATCATTGGGGGAAGTGGTAACAAAATCACTATTACATTGGTGTGTAGAACGTATGAGACTGGCGATATACCATCAGACTTCCGAAAAACCATGATTCACACAATTCCAAAGACAGCAAGAGCCTTGAAGTGAGAGAATTATCCCACAATCAGCTTTTTAGCTCCTGCATCCAAATTGCTGCTAAGAAAAATATATAGAAGAATGGAAAAGAAAGGTGAGGATCTTCCATATGACTATCAGTTTAGTTTTAGGAAGGGTAAAGGCGCAAGAGGGGCAGTTCAAATGGTTCAAATGGCTCTGAGCACTATGGGACTTAACTTCTGAGGTCATCAGTCCCCTAGAACGTAGAACTACTTAAACCTAACTTACCTAAGGACATCACACACATCCATGCCCGAGGCAGGATTCGTAACTGCGACCGTAGCAGTCACGCTGTTCCAGACTGAAGCGCCTAGAACCACTCGGCCACCGCGGCCGGCGGGGCAGTTCATTTTTGACGTTGCGATTGATAATGGAAGCAAGACTGCAGCAAAATGAAGACGCGTTCATAGCATTTGATCACCTGGAAAAAGTATTCGACAATGTAAACCAATGTAAGTAAGTCTGAGAAAAGTACGTAGATGGAAGTTATAGGGAAATACGGATGATATATAATATGTACAAGAGCCAAGTTGGGATAAAAAGAGTGCAAGAGCAACAACGAAGTGCTGGTATTAAAAAGGTAGTAAGACAGGGTTATAGGCTATCGCCTCTACTGTTCAATCTATACATCGAAGAAGCAACGACGAAAGTAAAAGAAAGGTTAAAAAGTTGCATTAAAATTCAAGGTAAAAAGATATCAATGATAATATTCGCTGATAACATTGCTATCGTGAGTGATATTGAAGACGAACTGTAGGTTCTGTTAAAACAGAATGAACTGTCTACTGACAACAAATATGGACTGAAAGTAAACCGAAGAAAGACGAAAACAATGAGAAGTAGCGAGAAACTTAGTATCAGAAATGGGAATCACAAAGGAGACGAAGTTAAGGAAACCCGCTACCTAGGCAGCAATATAACAAATGGTGGACGGCTCAAGGAGGATATAATAAGCAGACTGGCACTGGCAAAAAGGGTATTTCGGGCTACTGTCAAACATAGGCTATAATTTAGGGAAGATGTTTCTGAGAATGTAAATTTAAAGTAGAGCCTTTTACGGTGGTGAAACATGGGCTGTGGGAAAACCAGAACAGAAGAGAACCGAAGCATTTCGGTGGTAGTGCTAAAGACGAATGTTGAAAATTAGGTGGAGAGGTCTTCCGCAGAACGGGCGAGGGACGGAATATCCGGAAAGCACTGACAGTAAGAATGGACAGGGCGATAGGAAATCAGTTGAGACATCGGAGAACAGCCTCCATCATTGTACTGGAGGGAGCTGTAGAGTGTATAAACTGTAAATGGAAATAGATATTGGAATACAGTCTGCAAATAATTGAGGACGTAGTTCGCAATTGCTACTCTGAAATTAAGAAGTTGGCACAGGAGACGAATCTGTGGCTGGCCGTAACCATCAGGTATGATTTCAGGTAACGGCTGGTAGTGAGTGAGGGAACTCTGATGGCACAAGTCACAGGAAGCTTTTAAAAGGTCACTGCTCGTCCAGATATGGCACACGTCTCTATAAAACGACCGTGTGATGTCAGGGTATTTCCATGGCCAGGAAGGTCCACTAATCTGTTCCAATACGGGTGTCAGGATCATATGGGATGTCACCTTCATCCCAGCAGTAGCATCGAGGATATCGAGGACCAATCACAACACTGTGAGCCAGCTTTCCTCAGGAGGGAATAAGAACATCTTTATGATTTTCTTCCCAATCGGATAAGTGGTTCCCACCTCAACGCATGACGTTTCATGTCGTTCCCTCGTCCCTTTCTTGATACTTCCCCTTATTTTACCAGGCAGGCAGTCACCTTTATTTCCAGCGCGATTGGTACCTAAATGTAGTAGTAGTGCCAATCATTGACCCTATTTATCAATGACGTCATCAACCTCACGTGACATGCCACACAATGACGTGATCTTGCAGCTCCTTCTCTCCTCCACTTTTCCTATCCCCCCCCCCCCCCTCCCCTCTTCAACGAGTAACCGTGTAGTATTTTAGCAGGCGTCGTAATGAAACACTCGCAACTTAACTTTCAGATTGATAAATTTAACTTGAATCATTGCATGAAATAGCATCGTCTTCAAAAATATTTGCCTGTGAATTTCACTGACGGTCTATTGACAAGGTGACTGTCGTTACCCCCATTTACCACTGAATAGGGCAATGACAGTCAACAGCCACTGTAACTATCATCTCACATCTTTCCCTCCACGCCCTCCCCCACCCCACCCTCTCTCTCTCTCTGTCTTTGTCTCTGTCTGTCTCTCTCTCTCATCCCCCTCCATCCACACACACTCATCCCCTCTCTCTTACCTCTCACTCTCTCTCTCTCTCCCTCTCCCTCTCTCTCTCTCTCTCACACACACACACACATACACACGCACACACACACACACACACACACATAGACTTGAATTTTGTACCACGTTCGAATTAGTAATCGATCTGGAATTTTTGTGTCATATTCAAGAAAGTATAAATACACAATCTTCGTCATTAGCAACATGCACGCACCAGTCGGGCAGAATTTCGAATATCTTGCAAAATTTTACATTGTCGAACGCTTTACCAATTCGTCAGAGCCTATGTACGTGTCTTCACTTTTCTTTAGTCTTGCTTCCATAATCAACCGCAATGTCAGAAATGTCTCTCTGGCACGTTTGCCTTTCCTGAAGTGAAACTGATCGTTATCTAACACATCCTCAGTTTTCTTTTCCATTCTTCTGTATATTATTCTTGTCAGCAACTTGGATGCATGAGCTGTTAAACTGATTGTGCAATAATTCTCGCACTTGACAGCTTTTGCAGTCTTCGGAATTGTGTGGATGATATTTTTCCGAAAGTCAGGTGGTGTGTCGCCAGACTCGTACATTCTGCACACCAATGTGAATAGTCGTTTTGTTTCCACTTCCCCATGGATCATAGAAATTATGATGGAATGTTATCCATCCCTTCTGACTTATTTGAACTTAAGTCCGCCAAACCTCTCTTAAATTGTGATACTCACATTGGATCCTCTATATCTTCTATATCGACTCCTGTTTCTTCTTCTGTCACTTCAGACAAATCTTCCCCCTCGTAGAGACCTTCAATGTACTTTTTATTTATTTATTCCGTGGGACCAAATTGAGGAACAAATCTCCAAGGTCACCGAACGTGTCAGTACATGAAATTACAGTATAAAGGTAATAACAGACAAATATGAAATATTTATGACCCCGAGAAAAGTCAGTCGAAAAGTTTAAGTAAACGCAATCAACAATACAACTAGAATCAGCTTAATTTTTCAAGGAACTCCTCGAGAGAATAGAAGGAGTGGCCCATGAGGAAACTCTTCAGTTTCGATTTGAAAGCGCGTGGATTACTGCTAAGATTTTTGAATTCGAGTGGTAGCTTGTTGAAAATGAATGCGGCAGTATACTGCATACCTTTCTGCATCGGAGTTAAGGAAGTCCGATCCAAATGCAGGTTTGATTTCTGCCGAGTATTAACTGAGTGAAAGCTGCTTATTCTTGGGAAGAAGCTAATACTGTTACCAATTAATGACAGTAAGGGATATATATATGTATATTGAGAGGCCAATGTCAACATACCCAGACCCGTGAACAGGGATCGACAAGAATGTTTGTAAACTTACACCACATATTGCGTGACCACCAGTTTCTGAGCCCAAGTATCCTTTTAGAATGGGAAGAGTGCGCCCAAAATATAATACCATACGGCATAAGCAAAGTAGACTAACGGTCGTGTCGAACGATCACTCACTTCAGATACCGTTCGAATAGTACAAATAGCAGCATTAATTTTCTGAACAAGATCCTGAAAGTGGGATTTCCACGACAGTTTACTATCTATCTGAACACCTAGAAATTTTAACTGTTCAGTTTCACTGATCATATGCCCATTCTGTGAAATTTATAATGTCAGGTTTTATTGAATTGTGTGTTAGAAACTGTAAAAACCGAGTCTTACTGGGATTGAGCGTTAGTTTATTTTCTACAAGCCTTGAACTTAGGTCATGCACTGCACTATTTGAAACCGAGCCAATGTTGCACACAAAATCCTTTACTACCAAGCCAGTGTCATCAGAAAACAGAAATATTTTAGAGTCACCCATAATGCTAGAAGGAATATCGTTTATACACTATAAATAAGAAACAGGAGTGGCCCCAACCTTCATTCATGGGGCACCCCCCCCCCCCCCCCCCCACTTGACTGTACCCCACATCACAGCCATTCTCAACGTTGTGAATAATGACTTTTTGCTCTGTATTGCTAAATTATGAGGTGAAAAAAATATGAGCTACTCTCCATTTTCCGTAATGGGCCAACTTATGAAGCAATACTTTGTGATCATTACAATCAAACCTCGTAGTTAAATCAAAAAATATGCCTAACGTTCGAAACCTTTTGTATAACCCATCCAGTACCTCACAGAGAAAGGACAATATAGTATTTTCAGTTGTTAACGACTTGTAAAGCCAAACTGTACATTTGATAGCAAATAGTGTGATATAAAATGATCAATTATCCTTACATACACAGCATTTTCAATAACTTTAGCAAACACTAATGGCATATAAATAGGTCTAAAATTGTCTACATTATCCCTTTCTACCTTTTTATAAAGCGGCTTTACTACTGAGTGCTTTAGTCGTCCAAGAATTAATTATGGACTCAATCTCCCCCTTGTCTGTATCACAGATGAGTATTTCAGACATCAATCTCGGAAAGGCGTTTGCGAAGAAAGTTATATGATTCCCTGTAGAAACTAAATTTTTATTTAATTCACCAGTAATGATCAGAAAATGATTGTTAAATACTGTACATATATCTGATTTATCAGTAACAAAAATATTTTTGCTACGAACTGACTTTATATCGTTGACCTTGTGCTGCTGGGCCGGCTGGAGTGGCCGAGCGGTTAAAGGCGCTACAGTCTGGAACCGCACGACCGCTGCGGTCGCAGGTTCGAATCCTGCCTCGGACATGGATGTGTGTGATGTCCTCAGGTTAATTAGGTTTAAGTAGTTCTAAGTTCTAGGGGACTTATGACCACAGCAGCTGAGTCCCATAGTGCTCAGAGCCATTTTGTGCTGCTGGCCAGACACTTGTTTCACAACTGACCGTATGGTTTTAATTTTATCCTGTGAAGTAGCTGTTCTATTTGCATACCACATACTCTTTGCCGCCCTAATAACATTTTTAAGCACCTTACAATACTGCTTGTAATCGGCTACTGTAGCTTGATTATTACTACTTCTAATATTTTGATATAATTCACACTTTGTTCAACATGATATCCTTATCCCACTAGTCAGCCACCCTGGCTGCCTATTATTGCTAGTACCTCGTTTAGAACGTTCTAATGGAAAGTAGCTCTCAAAGAGCATGAGAAATGTGTTAACGAAAGAAGCATATTTATCATCAATGTTATCGGCACTATAAACATTCTGCCACTCCTGTTCGTTGACAAGGTTTAAAAATCTCTCTATTGCTGTTGAATTAACTTTCCTAAATAGTTTGTAATTAAATGTTGCATTTGTTTGAGTACATATGCCTTTTAGTGTTAAAATTTGTGGATCATCGTCTGAAAGACCATTCACCCTTGTACTAACAGAATGCCCATCTAGTAATGAAGAATGAATAAAAATATTGTCTACGACTGTGCTACTGTTCCCCTGCACCCTAGTTGGAAAAAACTAAGTCTGCATCAGATCATATGCACTTATGAGATCTACCAACATCCTTTTTTTTTCTACCATCACATAGAAAATTTAAATTGAAGTCACCACGTATAACTAATTTCTGGTACTTCCTACAAAGTGAATCAAGAACCCACGTTAGCTTGAGCAGAAACGCTCTCAAGTCAGAGTTAGGGGACCTATAAACTACAACAATTAGAAGTTTAAATTCACTAAATTCAACTGCCGCTTCACAACATTCAAATATCTGTTCAGTGCAGTGCCATGATACGTCTATGGACTCAAATGGAATGCTATTTTTATGTACATAGCCACTTCCCTACCCCACAAGGAAATCCTTGAAAAACAGCCAGCTAATCTGTATCTTGGAAAAGGAAGCCTCTGCATTGTCAAATTATGTAATTGGTGCTCCGACATACCAATAATTTAAGAGTCAACATCTCTAAGCGGTTCACTAACTTTATCTCTAATACTTCTTACATTTTGATGAAATATGCTAGTTCCTTGTCTGTTTTGAAACATGACATGCTCTGAAGGTAAGCCCTTAGTTAGAGGGGCTTCCTTTAAGCATGTATACTTATCAGCTTACTCCAGCCTAAAAAACGCGCAGTTGTAACACCAATTACTACAGATATTTTTCCATGAGTTATCCCGCCACCACCCACTACAAGCTTTGTTAGCCTTCCCTTCCCATACCCACTGAGGTGCAGGCCATGCCTAGTGAAATCCGATCTACTGATAGACCCAAATGGCACCAGTGAAATGTGACCCTCTGCCCTCTTCCATCAGCGCCCTCTCCAACCCCATGTTAACGCGCCTAACACCCGAATTAAGATGAGGCCGATAATGACGCTGAAACAGCTCCACGAAATGCATATTAGTGCTACCAGTTTGAGTAGCTATATTTACCAGGTCACCATCTACATCTTATTCCCCGTCCCTATCTAGACTGTTCCCTGCTCCACCCACTATGACTAGCTGATCCTCCTTCGTTAAATTCCTACATAATTCTCCTACATAACTCCTCAGTCACCTGAGCCAACTTTGCACTAGGTTTCACAATGCTGGTGACCTGGTACTCACTCCCCAACACTTCCTGCAACTGCTGGCCCACACCTCTACCGTGGAAACTACCTAGCAGCAGAACCTTCTTCTTACTGTTAGACTTTTGGAACTAACCTAGGCCTCCTAATTGCTGAGGACTGCTTCATGTTCCCTACATCTACAGCTACAAGACGCTCCTCTCCACTCAATTCTTAGAGTTGGTCAAATCTATTGCATATACGCAAAGTATGTCTGAATACCTTCTCCTCCTAGCTGCCTTCTTGCCAACTGCCAGTTCCCATTCCCCACGACCCTTCACCCTCCTCAACCAATCTAGTTCCTCCTTTGCGTGTTGTAGCTGAACCTGAAAGGCACAGACCTTCCGCTTCTGCCCCTCTATCAACGTATTTCTACTACAGATTCTGCATTCTCAGGAGAAGATCTCGCTAGAATGCCCACTGGCTTCCCCATGGCATTCCCCCCAGTGAAAATACTTTGGGCAAATCCCACACTGTAATCCCCTACCTCAGAAACCTTCTCACTCATGAAAAAATTTTACACTTACTGAAAAAGAACTATACGTCCACGTTACCTAAGTTCAGGTACACCAATAGAACTATTTATAGAAACAATAGCAGACTCGAAATTCTCTGTCTACTAGGAAAACAATTACTTGTATTAATACTACTACACCACAGCTAATACTAATACCAACAAAACTTCACAAAATTACTAGCTAAAAGCAAAAATTCAAGCAGCCACTGGAACACTAAACGAAGTCAAGACACTGAATGAAAATTTTACCGAAATATTTCACTAGAAACAATAAGAAACGTCAGCTGAAAACTAAAGTACGAAATTTACTAAACGACGTCAACGCACAGAAAGTTCTAAAAAACACAGCGAGCGAACGTTTCCAAAAGTTTATTAAATCGTTATTTCGCCACAAACAGCACGAAACATCGCTGAATACCATTAAATTTAATAATTGTATAACAGTGCACAAATAACTTTGGCAGTACTTAGATTTATAACCGCTACAGCTGCAACTGCACGCCGCAAAATGTGAACACACCACTCTTTCTACATACCCGCTCTCTCATCTGCATTTAAGGGAACCACACCCTGCCTATCTAACCCATGTTGATTTAGGCAAGTATTTGACCTATTTCTGAAAAAACTATTTGATGCACGACCTAAATATTTTACTGTATGTTACATGATGCTAATAGAGTCAATTGTACTAAAATATACTTTATCCATTTTATAGTTTTTAAGAAATACTTTTTTAAATTTATTAACAAAAAATATTAAGTTTTTCTGCAGAAAATATGTTTTTGTGAACTTCGTAATTGGGGGAATATTAATGAATGTAGTACCAGAGGTGGCTTTTTGTGTTATGCAGACTCTCTGACAATTTCAAACATTTATCTATGAAAATTTCTGATATAATGGGGCATATGTACTGAAAATTTGAGTTTGCAGGAAATTGACTTTAAAGAAAAGACTCTTGAAATTTGTTACTTACAGTTACTTAAAACTGTCCCGCTGCATATGATGGCTCTTCTTTGGCTTATAGCAGGTCTTCCAACTTCTTTCTCACCTTCCTGGATGTTTGACTTGCTTTCTTGTCCATGTTAGATGCAGACCTGTCTGCATCAGCCATCCTCATTTTATCGCATTGTTGTAGCCCAGTGATCATATTTTCACCAGGATTAATTCCCAGCTTTTTCAGTACCTAACACTTTCCAAAACCACAACTGAATGTAATAACAGCATCATGAACTCCTAGTTTCATTGTATGCATGGCTACAAATACAGTTTTAGGAAGGCAGTTCCAAATTATTGTTCATTAAGGTTGTGTGCCTGCCCATGCAGACATTTCCTTAGAAGGTCAGGATGATCCAAGTCTCTGAAAATAGGTTTAATTGCTGTAATAACAGCAGCAGGAAGAGAATGCTGGTGAGAATAAGATTCTCCAGTTGCCTGAGCCCTATTGTATTTGCACCACGAATTTTCCCCTCATTGACACAATCCATGACATGGCTTATCATCTTGTAGAGGACTTACGGAAGAATATGGCTGGAACAGCTCTCTTCATTGCCTCCAGATTTTCTTTATTTCTCCTAATTGCCTGCCCATAGTATACCTGCAAGTTTTCTATTTCAGTTTTAGTTAACTGACCCTGTCTGGTCAACAGTTATCCATCATCTAATTTTTTTCCTCTCATATCAACAGTTAGTTTTCTCAGCCTTGTCCCCAAACGTTTTTGAACATGGCCTACAGACTCTATTTTGCTAATAATGGCATCTCCATGTGAGGTATACCCACCAATTCCTCCATTTCACTTGTTGAAAACGGACCCCGAATTTATGATCCACGCATTTTCACCAGTCTGTGTAGGTATAGTTTTATTGGCACCTTGTATTACCCACAGACCTTTGCCCAGAAAAGTATTACTGTACAACATTCAACTAACGCCCTCACCATAAATACTGTGATAGTTCACTTGATGTTACAAGCAACCCTCACATCAACAATATGATGAGCGACAAAAGTGGCATCTTATCATTAATGGCTATATGGCCTTATGGATGCATAAAACTTACGTGAACTCGTTCCGTTCTGACAAAAAATTACCTTTGAAATATGAGTAATAAACTACTCAGGAAGATGTCCTCTTCTACCAACTACTTGCTTTAGGCTTTTAGATGAAATTTAACGAAGAAGGTCATTATTCCCGAAGGAATCTTTTATGGCCAATTGTAGAATAGTCTAAATCATGGTTGCCACGGAACTTATGAATTGTTTTCAATATCATTCGTAAAACGAGTAACCACTACCCAATAAATCCAGGAATTTAACCAAAAAATGTGAAGTACTCAGTATCTCAAACTTTTCGTACTTCGTGACAAATGTAACAGAATCCAAGTGGCATGGAACATTTTATGCCATTTTCAGTTTATTCAGTGGAGCCAACAAGTGAAACAACAGAAAACCATTCTAGGACAAGCAGGAGCATGCATTTCTCTCTTTCTGGTAGCTGAAGCGCATTTATGCATTCTATAGTTGGATAACATGCTCCGACGTAAATTGCTTTTTCGTCACATCGACGAAGTAAACTCGTATGGCATGAATGTCTGGGAGAAAGCCAAGGGCGGCTTGAGCTGCCTCAGTAGGAAAGTCGTTCTCAATCCTTCGCACCTATAGGCTCCTTTCCGTTAACAAATGTGAGGTTTGTGTGTTATTTAGCCGTAACTGTTAAACTGCAGGTGACTACAATAAGTATGTTTGTAATGTGGTGTCACGTATGTGCTGAATGATGAAGAGAGAAAGGAGAGGATGAGACAGAGCGCCAGCAGATAGCCTACTCCTCTCGAAAAGCACCGACAGACCCGCCATGCTAAACATCTCCATTCGGCAGACAGATAATCGACAACGGTGTCGCACGCCCTCTCTTCATCAGACATTGCGGAAAAGTTGGGAATTTAATCTATAGGAAAACATCGAAACACCAAGAAGGAATTGTGTGACGAAAGTTGGTAGGCATGTTTCTGCATCTGAAAGACGATGTCTATTCAAAAGTGGCGCCAGTCGTATAAGCATGGATCTAGTAGCGACTACGAGGATAGAAGTCAAGTTTGTTTTAAATACACACTGTAACGGTCGTGAGTGTTAGTTACCTTTGAGATTGGACGTGATGAGACGATGTTAGTCAAGAATGCCTTTAAGGCGACAAAGGTGCCATTATGAGCACCTCAGTGAGTTTTTTAACGAAGTGATGTAATACTGCTACGAGAAGCTACACGTTCCTTCTGTAATACTGCATAAACACTTGGCCAGAAAGTAGTCACTGTGCATGATTGCTTGCAGCTGTTGTCACGCGAATGCGCAGTCGCAAGAAGACCGAGATGCTGACGCTCACGTGGCACCATTGAGAGGGAGACTATCTCTCTCAGTACTTCCACGTGACCGTCAGTTCGGTGTATGGCTCTGGCGTATTGTAGTGCATTTGCAGAAGCAATATGAGCAGCAGGTGGCATCACAGTGACACAACGAACTGTCACAAATCGGTTACTTCAAGGACAGCTCCGAGCCAGTCGTCTTGTAGCATGCATTCATCTGAACCAAAACCCCTGCGATTTGAGTTTTTCGTGGCGTCAAGCGAGAGCTCATTAGAGGGCAGGGTGGAGCTCTGTTGCGTTTTCTGATGAAAGCTGGTTCTGCCTCGCTGCCAGTGTTGGCCGTCTGTTGATTAGAAGGAGGCTACTTGAGGCCCAGAACCAAACTGTCTGCATGCTGGACACAGTGGACCTACACCTGGAGTTATGGTCTGGAGTGCGATTTCGTATGACATTGTTATCCCACGCACCCTGACTGCAAAATTGTACGTCAGTCTCGTGTTTCAACCTGTTGTGCTGCCATTAAGGAACAGCATTCTAGGGGCATTTTCCAACAGGATAATACTGGCCCACAAGCGCTACAGAATGCTGACATATTGCCTTGGCATGCTCGATCGCCATATCTCCTTGCCATACGAGCACATATGGGACATCACTGGCGAACAACTCCAACGTCACCCACAAACAGCATTAACCGTCCCTGTACTACCTGACCAAGTACTACAGGCATAGAACACCGTCCCAAAAATTGACATGGCAGTTGTACAACACAGTGCATGCAAGTCTGCATGCTTGCATTCAGCATTCTGGTGGTTACGCCGGTGATTAATGTACCAGAGCTTTAAATCTGCAATGGCTTATCTCTCGCCTACATTAACCTGTAATCTTGCTATGTTAATCATTTAAATATGTATTCACAAAATTTGATTACTGTAGATTAACTATTTTTGGTGTTGCGATTTTTTTCCGTCAGTGTACTTCCGCTTTGAGTCATCAACTTAATCGTACTTGCGAAAATGCTTTTATTAGTTCGCACATTCTAGTGTAAACGATCCAACATAATCAATACAGCGGTTATACAATCCCCAACATGCTTAATCCATACTTCCATCATCCTTAACTACACTTGTGAATGAAAAAGTAATTCTGTCACAACTAAGCCGCATAACCAGTTTCGGTGAAATCTGGTGTGGAGATAGCTTGAACCCTGTGAAATAACATAGGTTACTTTAGAAAGTAAAGAAAAAGAAATCGTCCCCTAAGAGGGTGAAGGAGAGAAAGTAACATCCTTTGTTACATCAGTGAACATAAATTATGTTAAAAAATTATTAAATTTTTTGCACAACATAAACATTGTCTAATAAAGAGCTCCCTCATTAGCACGATGCATAGATGCACGCTGTTATCCATTCCCACCCGTGTGCACTGCTTGGGTATTGTGTTGAGTGTGTCGTTGTGTCACGTCTTGGGCAGTTTGGAGGAGGTGGGCTTACCATAAGTATCAGAGACGTGAGGGCAGCTGACGTTGCTGTACACAGTATAGTTTACATACTCACCATCACTCATCACAGCGAAACTACTGACACACGAACACTGCCACTCTACCACAGTTAACAGCTAGTATGGAATGCGCGTTCTCTTTAAGAAATCTCGCAGTGGATAAAATTTACTCTGTACAGCATTCTATTAATGCATCTGCCCTCTCATTTCACTTTCGGAAATGAAACTCTCTCATTATTTTCTGTTTTTTACCCTCACCAACGACTGCATTTCTGTCTCCCATGAAGATGAAAATATTGTTCCCTTCATGTAATTTACTAGATAAATAAAGTTATCGCAGATATCTTCTATTTCGTGGTCATTCAATCTTTGACTGGCATCTATAGTTGTATGATTATAATACCTGTTGGATATCTATTATACGAAGCCTGTTCAGAAAGTAAGCTCCGATTGATTGCCAAATTGAAACCACAGTGAACATCAGAAATGTTTTACTTGTAACAATTAGCTACACCTTTCAGCTACTTCTCTACGTAGTCGCCGTTCTGACTTAGACTTTTGTCATAGCGTTGTACCAACTTTTCAATAGCCTCATCATAGAAGGCAGCCGCCAGTGCTTTCCGCCAATTCTCCACGCTGGCCTACACCTCGTTGTCTGTGTCAAAATGTTGTCTTCAAAGACAGCGGTTCATGTGACCAGAGATGAAACTCAGGGGGAGACAATTGCGGACTGTATTGTGGGTAATCTAACATTTCCATTTGAAAACGATGCAGGAGCATCTTCATTGCCCCTGCAGAATGCGGCTGAGAATTGTCGTGAAGACGAAACAGCACGACAGTTATGTAATGTTAGCTGCATAGCTTCAGGCGAAATTTCTCACCAGGCCCTCGTACTTGGCGGCAGACACTACTTTCTAGACATCTTTACGCACTCACTGCGAGCTCAGAAATGAGAAGAGCGACGTGATGCTAACTGGGGCTATACTAGAGACACTACCCAACACATCTGTGCAAAGCTTTATCGGATTTTCATAGTCGTTTCCATTTCGCGACCGATCGGAGCTTACTTTCTGAACGCCCCTCCTATTTCACCAGGAATGTTTTTCCTGGAAGCATGAATTGAAAAATGCCTTCAGTCACAAATTTTCGTATTTTATTAAATTCTCGATGCATTTCAGATCCTGTGGGTCCATCATCAGGTGCAAATGGTCTTAATACATGATTTATTTTTAATCTTGAATGAGGTGAAATGCATGTTCCTGTCATGAAAATATTTGATGTTAGGTTATGAGTTTCGTTAAGTCAAATGTGAAAAAGACGTGCGGAACAGCGGAAAAATAAACAGTGTAAACTTACCACACAATCCAAGAAAAGAGCTTTTAACTTTTTAACACCATCATGCATCGGTTTCTCCATCGTGTTAGTGCATATCATTTGAGTCAAGAGGCACATATGCAGGGAATAACTTCATAATTTCAATAACAGGTAAAAGCTTTCAAGCTCAGCCACTTCGAAAAATCTGTTAGCGCTCAACATAAGCTGCAAACGAAACCCGTCATCAGTTTTTTGTTCTTTATTGAGTTTCGACTCCCGCCAAAGGGGGAGGGCTGGCAGCAGCTTAGTACGCCACGATTCAGCCTACAGAATTTTTAAAACATAAGAAGAAGATAATAAACAATAAAAGCAGTCGATAGAAACGGGGACTTAAATCGCAAAATGGCCGAAAATTGTGGAAGTTAAAACATAAAACAAAGAGTTGGCGATGCTAATAAAATACACAGGAAGCAGACAGGTAAAATAGTAAACAGACAATTAAAAAAACACGATGACAGTCTGGTTTCTGTTCGCAAGAGATAAAAAAATCACACCCAGCGACAGTAGGATTTCCGTTCACAACACTTCGGAAAAGACGCATAACACTTAACATTCACTTGAAACTCTGCACTAAAAAGTCGGCACGAAGATGACGCACCACAGGCAAGGGTAGATCGGTAGGATCTTGACAGATGAGGAGGGAAAAAGAGGGGAGGAGAGGAAAAACGAAGTGGGGGGGGGGGGGGCATCATCAGTCGTCTAGAAAACAATTTGGTAACACTGAGCAGCAAAGCCAGTGGTAAGACTCTAAACAATTGTGGATATACCTCCACAAAATCAAAAAGAACCATACGCTTGTTCATATAGACATCGTTCCTTCTCCAACTCAGTATCCTTCTAACGAGCCCTTAGGTTGATGCGACATGATCATCTATTGTACTAAATAATGTGTGCAGAGATAACGATCAGTTGTCTTTGGTAAACATAATTTGAAGAAAAAATGGTCATGACCTCACTTCCAACCAATCAATTCATTTTGATTGTAGATCAGCGCCGAAATCTCAGCTGCACCGAGGAATCCGCACAATTTCTCGTGAACAGAATGATAAGTAATTTTTACTGGTTGCTACAGCTGCAGTATTTCACGTGATGGTCAACACTGTTAAATCTGGAGTGTAGTGAAGTGGGGAGAGAACCCACCCACGGTTTTCGACAAGCCTTTTAGACTTGAACAGTTTAGTGAGCCTACAAAAAAATATCGATGGCATTATGGGAATTTAGACCCCATATATTCTGAATCAGAATTGCCTGCAGTCGCATGTTCGATCATATTGTAAGTAGGCTGTTTACGTTCTTATGTTGGTAACGTCACGTAGCGCTCTATATGAAAATCACTGACTCTGCTGTGTGAAGTGTGTGGCTGGTTGGCATTGTTGGAATAGTCGCTATTGTAGTGTTGGGCAGTTGGATGTGAACAGCGCGTAGCGTTGTGCAGTTGGAGGTGAGCCGCCAGCAGTGGTGGAAGTGGGGAGTGAGATGGCGGAGTTTTGAGAGCGGGTGATCTGGACGTGTGACCATCAGTGAGGGTAAATTTGTAGGACTGGATGTCATGAACTGATATATATATAAACACATTGTTTGTTCTCTATCAAAAGCTTTCATTTGTTAACTATGCCTATCTGTAGTTAGTGCCTTCAGTAGTTAGAATCTTTTATTTAGCTGGCAGTATTGGCGCTCGCTGTATTGCAGTAGTTCGAGAAACGAAGATTTTTGTGAGTTAAGTGATTCATGAAAGGTATAGGTTGTTGTTAGTCAGGGCCATTCTTTTGTAGGGTTTATTGAAAGTCAGATTGCGTTGCGCTAAAAATATTGTGTGTCAGTTTATTGATGATCAGAATAAGTAAATAGAGAAATGTCTGAGTACGTTCAGTTCTGCTCAGCTGTTTGAAAATCAAACAACGTAAGTGCTTTATCAGCACAGTAATTCATTAATTTTTCTGCGGGGACGTTTCAATATCACTTATTTTTGGTGTATTCTGAGGTGTGTGCTTGCCAGCATGCCCTGTGATTATTACACACTATATCTGTTTAGCAGCTTCTCAATCTCAGATTGTCCCATTATGTGATTACGTACTTCAAATACCTATCATTTCATCATAATGGTATTAAGAAAAGGTGTATTGGCAGTACATACCCAGAAAGTATTTCCTCTAATGGACAGTAAAATGTATCTTTTTATCCTTACTGTTATACCGACATGTAACAAAACTACTTTATATCCTCGTTGGGCTGTTTCTTTATTATCGTTTCACTCTCAGTCCTATATGCTGACGCAGTTGGTGCGTTGGCGCCATCCAGCATTCCATGTTTCAGCCAAGACGATTCTGAATTACAAGGTGCTTATTTCGAAAGCCTGGAACTTTTACTGTTAGTTTACCATGTTTTGCGCTGCTGAGTTTAAAATATCTAAAGGCTTTTGTGGTTTATAAACATAGCTATGCTGAGGTGCTGAGTAGTTAAAAGAAGTACTACAGTTGATAGAGCAGAATAGAGGTAGTGGATAAATTATGAGACGGATGGTTACCTGGTTGAATGAGATGGTAGAGTGTGATAACAATGCTTTGGGCTATGATGTTAGGTGTAATGTACTACAGATTTTGATGGAGAACATATGAGTGTTATAATGAAGGATTTCACGCAGTGGTGGGCAGGAAAGAGAAGTGGATGGGAGCACAGATATGGGTAAGGAGGAAAAGAGTGGCTAAACTTTTGAAGGGAAGGTATATGTTTATGCTGATTTCATGGTCCGGGATTTGAAAATCTGTTCGTCATTTGAGGAAGATAAAGAGTGTGGTAGGTGTTCGTTCAGGGGGGATATATTGTGTCATAAACGTACAACGAGTGTAAATTTGTGTGGATAAGAGAAGGCAGCTTTGGCATCTTGTTTCGTCATGAAATGGTTATGCGTTCAAATACCAACAAGGATGATGGAAACATCGAATATTCGCATTCCTCATTGAAATCCATTGCATTTGAAATGTGAATGCAAAATGGATTTAAGCAACGTTCGACAAAGTCTAGAAATAATAGTGTTTTCCCTTTGTCAACTTTTTTCTTGGCATAATTGGCAAGATGGGACGTAGTAGAGGTCCGATTATAACAACGTTTGACATTTTGTTCTATGTACGATCCAGAGAGAGTAAACTGCCTGAGACTGACATTCCATTCACCATACCTGATAAGAAGTAAACGCTACCATCTAGTGCAATATCTCATCACATTTTCACAGTACCTGTCTTTCCAAGCTGTTTACTCCAGTAAATTTGAATTTCGATTGACGTTCCAGTTAAAATAGATATGTATTACTCTGTTTCGAAAACAGCTGGATATTTACTACAAAGGAACCAAGCTATGTGCAGTACACCTTTTATCTAACTCACATAGAACGTTAATGACTTACAGTAATTTTTTAGAAAGTCAGATTTTTTCTAGTGTTTGTCGATGACCCTATTTGATTACGTATGTAACTTTCTGATAATGTACGAGAGGGTAGACCAGCCAGATACTACAATATGCAAACCGGATGGAATAATTTGGTTGTAGCAGTTACACAGAGATGAAAAACTGATGATTTAAAAATGTACGACGCTATGGCCCACAGTTTTTTAAGCAGTATGACAATATCCGTACGTCAACATTTTATCTGAGAACTATTTTTATATTTAATAAACTATCCCTCTCTGTAGAGGGCAATGATTCCATTTTATAAAACGTCTCTCTCTGCGATTTTGTGTGAAACGTTCAGCAGTATTCTCCAAGTAACACTTAACAGATTTTCATATGGCGTTTTATTTTTCCTTTTTCTCTTCTTTTCTTTTACTTTTCCCTTCCTTCTCTGTTGTGTTAAATGTAAGTAACAAAATAAGAAATCAAAATAAGAAATAAACAAAAAAGCAAAAGTACAATAAAGCTAAAACTTGCATCCTGATGTACATAATATGTTAAAGATATCAGAATGGGCTAAAGAAATCTACGAAGATGTGCAGTAACTGTGGTTGACGCCCATCAGTCCTATTACAAGCCACACAGCTTTGTGCCACGGGTAGCCGCCCTGGTAAGGCGCCTGCAGTTCAACAGCAGAAAAACCTGCAGCAGCCGTTGCGACGTCTGGTGGCGCCACATTCACCGGATGTAGTGCTGCTATTGCTGGCACTAGCTCGCATCCGCGACCCAGGTGCTATTATCACGATTTCTTGGTATCCTTCCATTGGGCGGCTTTATAAGACACCGCCCAGCGGCTCGACAATCAGTCGACATCTGATGTTCACAGCTACGGTTCACAGGGTCAGGAGCCGACCGCGCAAGCGGTCTCCCAAACAGAGTTCCAATCGTCGGAGCTCAGCACACACTAGCCGGAGTCTAAAGACTCGCATACCGTGTCAAAGCCGTCGAATCTTCGCGAATGCTTTCAATCACTGACTGCATCCACTTACAGACGTTTTCTGGCTATGTCACCGCGACCGTATTTAGAACCGGCAGCTTACTTAACTCAGTGGCTACATTAGGTTAACGGTGCGACCTGTACATTGAAGAAACTGTCATTGTGTTTGGTGTATCCGTTATCAGATCAGGACAGCCTTAAAGGGTATTACGTCGGAAGCTATTTTCTATTATACTTGCTTCAGGTACTGTGTAATAAACTTCTGTTGTTCTTACGGCTATATGGGCATATCTAGTAATTCTAGCACGTACCTCCCACTAGGGGATTGAACTGTGGAGACGAGGTAATAGTTTGTTTTCTATAACTGTCTCATCTCAACAAAGTTTACGAGTGTATACATTTTACTGACGAAATTATTTGTTCTGTGACATCGTCCCTGTGTCTTTGTGTTCAGTTGGGTAGCATTCCTCTCTGCGTTCATTTGTCGCCCACGTGGTTACGTTTTGTTCTTCCGTTCCACTTTCAGACGTAGATAAGTTGTTGGTGGATGTATCCTTTGGCTTGCTTGCATATATGCCTCCTCCTTACTTTCAGCAGCATTTTCGCTAGTTGGTTTCACTATCTGTTGCTTCATAGTTGCTCGCGGTCATGGCATCTTCCATGTTGTGTGCATTACCTGTTATTTACTATTAACTATTAGATAATAGTGCTCGAATTTTCAATTGTGTCCACAATTTTAGTCACACACGTTATGTAGTATGTGTCATCTATTACTTATTTTGCCTTGCCTTGTTTTTGCCTAGGGATAGCGTACATTACTTCACTAGTTATGGTATTTTGCTTAGTGAGATGCTTGCGCTGTTGACAGTGCCCATTACACTCCTATTGCTTTACTATAAATACTGGGAGCTTTTTCGTATGACGGACGACTTGAGGCTCTATATAGAAATTTTGGATTTTAGTAGGCTGCGTGGACATAGATTACCATGTTTTCTGTTCGTCGTTCTTTGTGTTTTGGAGGCTGCTGTCTATGGCGTAATAATGTCAAGTGAAATAGTTAGTAACTGGTAGCAGTCGATGGTACGACGTTAGCTGACTTTGGGATTATGAATTTGTGTGGACAGTGAGACTGCAATGGTTTTCAGACGTACCACACTACTTCTTGGTCATTTCGTGACTCATTAGTCTTGCAGGAAGACCCCGGTCGGTCCAGTTATCATTTGCTCATTTGTCGTATCTGATCCAGCGCTGAACCTTGAGGCGTTACTTTCGTTTTGCCTCAACTTACAGTAGGAAGTAATTATGTTTTATACATCGAGATATAAGTTTTTCTTTGATTGCTAGCAGCTTCAATACTTCTCTGGGTGAAAGGAATATTTGACGCATTTGTTTTTTTTCTTTTCCTCATTTCACAAAGAGGTCACACACCGTTTATATGTATACTCCTTGTTCCATCCTGTATGAGTGTGCATGGGTATAAATGGAAGTCAAATGTAGCGGGAGCATGGACCAAAGGGAACAGTTTAAGGGAGTAGCAGTCATTGCCAACATTACAAGAATAACGGCAGGTAGGCCAGAACAGCAAGCAAAGATGAAAACAGGCACGAGGGTAGGTTACAAAGTTGGTGCGGGGGTGAGGTGAGTCTCCCCACCACCGCGTTTGAACAGGAACGTTGGTCGGATTTTGACGCGAGGAGAGCACGGTGGGGCCAGCCATGAGAAGGACCGGACGCGGGAGCACAGCAGCTCGCAGATTTGGTGAGATAGAAATGAGGTAATATGGCTAAAAATTCACGACAGGGTATGCTCATTGCACGCATTCAACATACCTTCATCGGTACCGGTTACGGTTTTAATTTATTTGCAATAGTTTTCTCCGAAATGTGTATGTGAAATTTTGCTTTGTGGTAGTGAGCATGCAACAGGAACCATCAGTTGATGTAGCTATTTCCCGAGTCATAAGCTTCACTTTTAGCTCAATGAGTGCAGATTGCATATCAGATGGTAGATCAAGAAATTTCTGTCGCGAAACTTAATTATTTTTTGTACTTTCTTTGTGAGTTCAGTTCGCACTTCATTTTGGCGCCAATAGTACATCATTTTCGCCCAGAATCTTTTCTCTGATAGAGGTTATCTACCTTCAGCAGTGGCCTACCTTAAATTTCTAGTGGTGTAATTCATGCATGACGATAAGTGAGTGTTAAAGAATGAATGACGATTTTCCCGCTAAAGACGGTGTGGCCCACTTATGTATTTTTTGTGTTATTATGAAATTATGTGCCATATATTTTTTGTGTTATTATGAAATTATGTGTCATATATTTTTTGTGTTATTATGAAATTATGTGTCATATATGAAACTATTCGTGTAGCTTTTTCGTTCTGTCATTGTCCTACCCATGAGAGGTAACGCTGAAGTTTTGTAACTAAAGAAAAATTGTAATGTGTCGGCTTCTAAAGTTTTCATCAAAGTATAAAATAAATATATTATGTGAGAGTCAGCATTTCAGTTAAGAAATAGTCCCCCAGGCACCTGACATATGAAATGAGTAGGATGTGTCTTATTCAGTCCGATATTCTAAAGTTAATGAAAGACAGAAATAATCTGAAATGTGAATTTAGATAGACTACCAGCTGCTATAGGACGGCTTTGAGTTAAACCATTATCTTAGAGAAACTCGCACCAGTTTCCGTTTTGCATATTTCAAAAATAATTAATTTGTTTATCAAGTTAATAAGTAAGGGTCACAATATAGACACCATTTCTTATGGGCCTGGTATATTAGCAGCCAGGACGCAAAGTCGGGTACAATTCTCTAAAGTAACGCGCGGAGATGGTCACACAGGTTCAATATAAACTAAAAATATATAAAGAACGAGCATACAGCCAGCCAGCAGTATTATAGCAACCTGTCTCTAACGTAGCTTCTGCAATGACTGGGGATTCCTCCACACATCTACTCATTTGGTTCAATGTACGGTGGCAGCGCCACATCATGTGTGGAACTTGTCGTCACAGATCCAGCCTCCAGTTCGGCTATTACAGCATACCTTCCAGCTTCCCTTCTGGCAGCTCGCTGGTCCCAGTGCTGCCTCGGGCCTGGCATGGACGTCGTGGACTCCACCTTCTACGGAGAATGATGGCACCTTCGATTCGTTGCCTGGCTTACTACAGCAGCTGCCACACTTTCTCCAGGCATCTGTGTTTCCTGTTGATTGCCTTCTGACCTTCTCCAGCAGCTGAGTATCATGGACTGCCTCCTTGGCTCAACACCTCCAAAAGCCCTGGCACCTCCAGAGGACCTGGTACTTGCACAGCCCTGGTGCCTCCACAGGCCCCAGCATTTCCACAGGCCCCAGCATCTACATCGGCCTGGTTCTTCGACAAGCTATGGCGCCTCCATCGATCTCAGCGTCTCCTCTGGCTCCAGCGCCATCAGAGCCTTCACCACTGGCCCTGGCGCTTCTTCAGGTTCCAGCACCATTGGCCCTCCAACCACCAGCCCCCTCCATACCCTCCTCCATCATACACATTCTTCTACTTCTGCTGGCCAGAATGTCTGAATGTCACTCCATCCTCTGTTGGCACAAGTGAGCACACCTTGTCTACTCTGAACACGTAGCCATTGGTTGAGCCATTCTTTCTCCCTGTCGCTGACAATCGACCCACATCCTCAGAGCCCTGCTTTCTCTCCAGGCTTGCTTTCTCCTCCAACAGGCTCCTTCGCAGCACACGATGCACCTTCTCCTCGGCCCTTCTCTGCCCCGGTCTGACCTATTTCCTGACCCTAACCGTCTCTGGTGGTATTTATCTTTTCGACCTCCAGTACGTACTATTCTGGCTCTGAGCGCTATGGGACTTAACATCTATGGTCATCAGTCCCCTAGAACTTAGAACTACTTAAACCTAACTAACCTAAGGACATCACACAACACCCAGTCATCACGAGGCAGAAAATCCCTGACCCCGCCGGGAATCGAACCCGGGAACCCGGGCATGGGAAGCGAGAACGCTACCGCACGACCACGAGCTGCGGACACCTACTACTCTTTGTGAATTCCTGGCTCTTCTTTCCATCTGACTTCAGTTGTACTTACCTGGCGCCGAGTTTTGCCACAATCCTGGTGTCGTCTGGTCAGGCACAAACAGTGGCACATCGCCCTTTTCACGACGACGACCTTACATGCTACTATTTTCCTAGGTTCGCTTCTTGCGGATGGTGTCACCATCTCCACATGGGGATGGGGGTTGCAGTATCCCAGCAGGTGCTTACGTCACAGCCATCGACTACACAGCGAGATGCCTCCGCCACCACCTCTGTAGAGAAAAGGTATGTAGTACCTGTTGCTGACACAATTGGATCCATCCACCAACAACACAGCAGAGTGCTGCAAGTAGACTCTCTGCCACAGTAGCTGAAACTCACCCCCAGCTCATCATGCCTGCAGCAGCCGTTGCAGAATCTGGTGGCAACACATACACCGGAAACAGTGCTGTTGTCGCCAGCTGTCCAAACATCGAGTCTTTGAGAGTGCTTTAAATATGGACTACAGCCACATATAGAAGAATCCCGGCTTGCTCAATGATACATAATTCAAAATGGACATCATACTTAACTCAGTGGCGTCATTAGCGTAATGGTGTGGCTCATACATTCAAGAAACTGCCATTATGTTTGATTCCATCTGTTATCAGATCAAGACCATCTTTAGCGACATTATTTCAGAAGCTGTTTTCTGTTGTACTTGGTTAAGGTGCCGTGTAATTAAGTTCTGTAGTTCATTTAGCTATCTGGGCACGTCTATTCATTGTAGCATGCGTTACCCACAACGAGTTTTAACAAGAGAAATACAATTTTTAGGTTCTCAACACTACCGCATTGCAAATACATAACTACAAGAATTGTTATTATTTTACAAACTCAAATTAATACGACGAATAACTGGTACTAAATGTCCCTATAATGTTGCATGGGAGGTAAATAAGGAAAAAAAATGCGTAACAATTCATTTGAGTGAAACAGTTGTGCATTCTGTGAGGGAATTTTGAAGATACACATATTTTCTCTTGGATGTAAATCATTGTTGTCATCCATTTCGCTATAGTTCATGTACACCGATAATGCTAAATTGACTGTTTGCTCACAAGTATTTAATCAGCAGATGATCCAAACTTATTTTTGTGGCAATAGGCTGTGCCAAAAGTCCATGTATGGGCCAAACAAGTTAGTTCTGCCTTTCAGTGGTGCTGTTATTTCCAGAAAATTCTTCGAGGATTCGTCGTACTCGTTCCACGTCTCTGTGAGAAGTGACGTCTGCTCCGGCGTTGGATTGCTGAAACAATTGTTGTTTCAGTGAGAAAAACGTCATCGCTGAGCACAGACACTAAGATAGCATCGCAAGATATTTGGAAGCAAATAACTATTCCATTTTGTAAAAAAAGGGCAAGAAATTGCAATTATAGAATATCCCTAATAGAGTGTCAGTATACCATCAAGGTGAATACAGATATTATAACTGTGAATTTCAGAAAAAGGAGAAATCTGCATTATGTTTGCTTATATGTGAATCACTACCACCACGTGCACATTTGAATAAAGATCATTAGCGGAGGTGTCCGGAGTGTCCTGCTCTTATAGCTTAATGGACGAAGTTCTGACCTGGGAAGTAAGGAAATAGCCTGACTCATATCGAATCTACGTGTTGGATCTGGTACACTAGCCTCTTTGATTGTGATATTGCCACCTTTTCCTCTCTCGTTTAGGTAAATGCCGTGCCGGTTCCCAATCTCTGTCTCTGAGGACAGGATACAGAAGCAGCTGAAACAGTAAGACATGAAACAACGTTGCATGAGTCACAGGCTGATGTTTTCTCACAGAGAGAGAGAGTGTCCAATGGTGATATCGACGCTGATTGCAAATACTGATGCCACGGAATTAATGTTGAGAGCGTTAAAAACGTCTACAGCCGCGCCTCAAGACTACTCCAGCCACAGTAAATACGTATGGTACAGGAAACTACAAGGCATCTTCAACTCTCATCCATTCAGCGGTGGAAGAATTACTTTTCAACACGCAATCGTATGAACAGCTAATAGTGGTTCGGTCCCGAAGACGACAAGTGACCGGTGCTAAAAACGCGATAGGGCATGCTGAAAAGTAATGACTTCAAATTTATGTGAAAACAATGAAAGCTTTTAAAATAAAACAAATGTTATTAACAGTTTGCACATTCATTCTTCGTACATACATATTTATTTCTCAACATAATCACCCTGCCGACGAACACAATCCTCCCAACGAGAGAACTGTTTGTTGGTACCATCGTTGCAAAATGTCTGTCTTTGTTGAAGGAGCCACAGCGTCTCCTCTACTTGCACCGCTACATCACTGTCAAAGTGAAGTCTGTAAGTTTTGGAAACAGATGAAAATCGTGTGGGGAGAAGTTGACACTATATGGATGATGATCGATGACAGTAAAGCCAAGGCGTCGAATTGTTTTAGATGTTGCAGAGCTCGCATGTGGTCTGTGATTGTCATGCTGAAGGAGAGGATATTTTCCAAACGAACTCTTTAAATTCCAAACTCGATTACAGGACGCTCTTTCTCACGCGACGACATAGCTAGGTTCCACACATCCATGTTAGAAGCTACAATTCGGAGCTCTCTATCGGCAGAGGACGGCAAATATGTGGACATGAAGAATGCATATGCGGCATGTTAATAATGCTTGTTTTATTTAACAATATTTAAGAGATTTCACATAAAATTCCAGAGGCATTATTTTTCAGCACTCCTTTTAGAGTAGGTCTTGATGCTGTTTTGCATGTCCTTTTTGTCGTGTCATTTTAGAATTAAATGTCGATAAACGAAATGTCGATATAAATGTATAGTAAGTCAAATGCGCAGTAAGGATTGATGCATTAGATTTAGGCTCAAATTTTTATAGAGCAAATTGTGATTGGTGGGTGACTTAATTAATGCACCTAATATGACTATTTTACAACAATAAATAGCAGACCCCGGTTTTCCCGTTTTTAAGTGTTAATTTCCGATGAAATTAAGAAAGACATAAAAGTGAGCAGTTATCGTTAAAAAAAGTGTTGAATTAGTATTTTCCTATCATAAGGATGAACAGAGAAGTCCGAGTTTTAATACCAAATAGATGTCATACAATGATTTAGTAGTTGGGTTTCAGCGAAATTTTTGCGGAGTTACCTGTTGTCGCCGCAATACAATACACCGCTTGCTGGCGATAAAATCACAAGAGTTATAAAGACGCAACATTATCAGAAATTTGAAGCATTACAGACGTCACTTCAAAACTCACTCACAAGAGACCTCGCTACATCTTCATAGAGTTATTGGATAAATGTACGTAGTACTATATTAAATTTGCCGCTGATGCGGTAAATAAAACGCAGAATGAAGCATACGTCCTGTTCAACTATGGTGTACTGAACATGATACACACTCTTCATCCTTTGTCAAATAAATCTGTGGTGGCTGATGTGTGTATTTCCACTGAATTTAAATTCATTACGACAGCATTCGCTCTGCCGCCAATGGGTCAACTATTTCGAATACTATGGTCAAAGTTAATTGAAATTTGTATTGAAAGACAAACTTGACCAACCAGGACGGGCGCTTCCACTTGGCAGATTCAGAGAATCCAGTGCAGTCTCAGATTTGCTCGTACAGGAATGTTTGTTTGCTTCCTATGTTGCATCAACTTACCAACCGCAAGTAGAAATTAAGTTAATTTGGTTGAAGATACACCGATCTTATAATCATTGTGGACCTGAAGATTCTAACAAGTGGTCCTTCCCTTTACACTCGGTGCGTAAAGACTGATATGGTTAACAAACACAGCTGAGGATAATGTTGATGTGACTGAAAAATCCGCTTCAGATGTAAATGATGTTTTGTTAGAGCAACTAGTTTCTGAGTCTATTACTTCATCAAGGGGTGCAGTAATTACAAATCAGCGGGTTTCTCAATCCTATAAATTTTATACTCAATGTTGGCGCCGTTTCACGTTTCATCCATTTCCACACAATGAGCCATTACATTTAGCTACAATGCGGCGCGATTATGTTTTATCTGTTGTGATTGCCCCTTGTGTATCACAATGCACTTCTTTCATTCCCATTTATTGGTATCTGAAGGAATATTTATAAAGGAACTGAACCTCAGAGGTCACTGGCTTCCCTTCACAGTGGTTCAAGTCTTTTAATTTGATGTTACTGCAGAATAACTAACAATCATTCGTTTACACGCCCTAATCTGGGTTAACATTTAAATTTTCAAACGATACATATCTTAAGTACAAATGAATTTAGTACAGATTCTCGTCACCTGACTGAAAGTTAGGGGCTTGATAATATGCATCCCCTTTCACATCAATGAATTACAAACATATTCGAGTATAGCATGGACATCTGCATAAATTTTTCCAAGAGCAGGTAAGAATCTAACATTGTAATTTTATATATACTTAAGAAATAGATATAAGAAAATCGGATCGACACCCCTACATCTGCGATTTAGTGTAGTCACAAACAATTATTGGTACCAATGCGCATGAACTTTGTAATCCATACCATCTATACGGACTGAGTTCAGGAGGGGGCATGAGCCTCCCCTTAGCCCCCATTGTGGAGACCTAATCACCACAGTCATATACAAGGTGGATTCCAAAGTTTTCGGGTTTGGTGCTGCCATCTGGATAGTAGGAGTAGGTGGCGAGAGCTGCATATCTGATGAGTCAGTGTGCAGAGTGGCATTCAGCTGGGAGGACGTGTTGCGTGTCCACAGTGATTTTTGTAATACTCTGTGTTCGGCGTGTGGCGATTTTACGATGGATACGCGAGCAGAACACCGCGTGTGTATCATATTCTGAGCGAATATCGGGAAAAATGCTGCAGAGACCCTTGCAATGATTCAACAAGTGTTTACGGGACAGAGCATGAGCCGTACGCGTGTGTTTGAGTGGCATGCTCCCTTTGAGTGGCATGCTCGGTAAAGGGCCGTCCATACAGACGTCGAAGATGATGCTCACACTGGAAGGCCCATTAGCCGCACAATGCCAGACATTGTTGCCAAACTTCAGCAATTGGTTCGTGCAATCGACGTCGAACCATTCAAGACCTTGCACATAAGGTGAGTATTGGTTTGGTATATGTAAACGAATGTTGACTGATGAATTGGGCATGCATCGTGTCGCTGCAAAATTTGTGCGTAGTATCTTGACTGCCGATCAGAAGGCACAGTTTGTTAAAGTGTTTACGGACCTTCGTCAGACTGCATCTGATGATCCAGTCTTCTTGTCACGGATTACCATCGCCGACTGGATTTACAGTTATGACCCAGAGACAAAGCAACAATCGTCCCAGTGGAAGAACCTGGGCTCTCCAAGACCCAAAAAAGCGAGACAGGTGAAGAGCAAAGGGAAGAGCTTGATCATCGTTTTCTTGGATACCACGGGAATTGTGGACAAAGAATTCGTCCCACCCAACCAAACAGTGGCGTTTTGCGACGGCTCTATGAAAACGTGCGGCGACGACGGCCCGAACTTCGGCGTCAAGGGAACTGGCTGCTGCATCACGACAATGCGCCCTGTCACACGTCCTTCCTCACCAGGACCTTTTTGGCAAAAAACAACATGACGGTGGCACCCCATCCACCGTACTTCGCGCTATTCCCAAAACTGAAACTCAAGTAGTAAGGCCGTCGGTTCGACACTCTAGAGAGCATTCCAGAAGCATCGCTGGCATTGATAAACACCCTCAACGAACGGGACTTCCTGAAAACGTTTGACCATTGGCAGAAACGCTGGGACCGGTGTGTACGTGCGGATGGGAACTACTTCGAGGGTGATGGTGACCATTAGTCCAAAGGTAATTCGTATGTCACTGCGTGAATGGCCGTGGACAGAAGAAGATCGATACTGGGCGCCTCTTCGTAAGTTAAACTACACGGCACTGATGTGCCATACAGAATTATTTATGCAGCTTAGATATGAAGTAACGCCAAGTATGTCTGCACAAAGATGAGTTATGCACCATGTACAGTGATGTGATGCTATCTCTATAGATAGCTATGTGCTGAAGAGCCAGTTCATCGAGTTGATGATGTCTGTGTTAAAGAATTGTGACGATGGATTCCATTACTTGTAAAAGCTACGTGTCATTAATTACCGCTAATGATGAGCTATGCCACTGCGTACTATTTTTTATAATTTATTCAATTACAGCTTACTAATGCAGCAGTGTGATCTCTGTGGTTAAGATGTTCTGTAAAAAGAATAATGTGTCAGTTTCTGGCACCCTGCATTTTATAATATTATTTATATACAAATTATTTGACTGCTTTTTTAGCAACCATTCTTTCAAAAAACAAATGTAATGTGTAACAAAAATATTACTTACTCGTATTTAGCGAAGTTGGCCCACATTGCTGTCATTTGATCCCTAATAATAGCGCCATCCGATGTGGGGTCGAGGTCTGATGAAAAGAATAAGTAACTCGCGTCGTCAGCGTGAGCTGCCCCTGTGAATATAAAACATCCAGTATCATTATTTATGTAGTGCTTCTGTTTATTTACATTTTAGCTCTGCATTTCTCCATAACACTGCCACTGGTATGCACAACATAAATAGAAGCTCTGTCTAACATTTAAACCAGATTTGAAGCTTTCTTTTTATGGTTCTAATTTTCATTTTTAATATTCCTTCTCGTTCACTTCAGTATAGTCCGTTAAAGTTGTGTGGCTTTGTCATTTTTCTTTTGCCTGTGTATTATTAATCTTTAGCTTTCTGAGGACAGCCTGACTCCATCCATCCTTACCAGACCCTCATTCCACACCAGATAATTTTTAATTCGAGGCATTATAGAGGGTGTCTTCTTTAACTTGAGACATCTAAATATCTCGAAAATGGCGTATGGTACGAAGCAAAAATGTTTCAGTGAAAAGGTAATAGAGGCAATGGGGACGTCTATGCTACATCTGGCTATCTGCTAACCACTCCTCCTCCATGGGAGGGGTCAACTTTGTATTTTCAACCATTATTTTCTATTCATGGTAGATGGCGCTGTAATCGAGAAATTATATTGATTGATCTGACTGTACATTTCATATGCTTTGTAAACGCAAACCTTTGTTTTTTTTTTACTATAAAGTCAGTACCGCCAATAGACTGCTTTTTATTTGCACTGTTACATTTTACGATCATGATTTCGGCTTTAAAGTGCCATTATCAAGTTTTTTAATGTTATACAGTGCCTAATATGGCACTATGTACACATTGTCTGTTTTAAATACGACAGTATGCCATCTTAGGCACTGTATAACATTAAACCAGTTGTAATGGCACTTTAAAGCCGAAATCATGATCGTGTAATGTAACACTGCAAATAAAAAACAGTCTAATTAATGGCGGAACTGATATTAAATAAATATTAATGACTGTGGCCCCACGTTATGAAAAAATTAGTAAACCTTTGTGTTCTGACAGTTGATATTTAAGTTGAAATTTACTCTAGTGGTGTGAATTTGACTGTAATATACAGTGTGGTTAGCCGTTTCAGTGTCTGCTAGGAAACTATACTTAGCGATCCGGGAGCAACGGTGTGAATGAAAGAGTTTTCTGTGTTCGCCAGGCTGCTTGATACCTGTGAGTCCCCTTACCTCACATCGTTGAAGTGAGGTGCTTGATTCCTGTGAGATTCCTTGTTTCACCCCATTGACTTCGCCGAGTATGCATGGCAGGTACGCCTGTCACTATCACTTCATGAACATTTTACGTTAATTACAATTTCGCCCGTTTCGCCTGTAACGGCCAGCGTGAGAGTGACGGAGGTTGGATGGAAATACACGATGAAATCATTCACCCTGATGGCGATGTTTGAGGGCGGCCAACGAAATTAAACATTCGGACTGTGTGGGGACTCACTACAATCAACCCCGTAGGGAACACAAAACTGCCTCATCATGCAAGTAGATTATTTGCTAGAGAAGTCACTGTGAGGCCACGTTATTTGTATAGTACTCAGGTAACGTTTTAACATCAGTATCAACCGTTAGAAGAGAATAGTTTATAATTACATCGTAAATGAAATGTAGAATTAAATGAGATGGTTCTTAATGGCAAAAACAGGAACACTTGATTTTTGTCGATTATTGCGGCATTTATCACGAATGGAATATCATGGTGTGAATAAACAGTGCGTACTTTTTCTGTAGAATCCGAATAAACAATAAAATTGGGAATTCCAATTTGAAAATACAAACCTGACCCGTCCACGTAGGAGGAATGGTTATGAGATGGTCAGTTGTAGCACAGACAGGTGTCCTCTTTACTAACATTTACTTTTCACTTCTTTTCATACAATTTTTTACACGATGCATCTTTTGCGAGGTATTTAGTTGTATCGAGTTAAAACAAACATCCTGTATTTGTATTTTCTGCCTTATTATTCACTTAAAATCCTGTTTGCTCTTATACAGCTTTTAACACATAATCTCATTTCTCGTGCCTATTCACTGCTTCTCTGCTTGTTGTTAATATCCTATTCATGTGAGCCTGAGGGCAGCCACTGACTTAGAGGGCATAATTAATATCTGTCGCTCTCAACTTCGATTCTCAAGTTTTATGATTTCTGTTTCAGCCTATTTCGAATCCCAGGTGCTTTAAACTTGTTCTATTATTGCACTGTTAACTACAAACTTAGTTGTTCTTGGCTGAGAACCCATTAAGGTCTATTTCATTTTCTTAGAAGAAATTTAATTTTTTGTTCTTCGTGTACTTAGTGTGTGAATACATAGTGAAAATTTGGGTTAATCGTAAGAAAATAAACCTACATTGTATACTTTCGAAAGTTCATAGGGCTGCTGTTGGATAGATTGCTTCATAAGATTCATTTTCTCAGTTTCGTTAAATGACGAGAGTGTTAATGATTGCTTGTTTTACACCTACATTACTCAGTAATATTTCCCCCAGTTCTAATACTGTGCTCGTATTTTCGTATCATCTTTTAATTTGCGGTATCAGACGGAAAGGAGTATGCCTGGATTCGTTGCTGTTTAGGCCAATAATAGTTTTTTCGATGTCTAAAAGGACGTATTTTTCCCCCTCTAATATTTTTTGCACATGGCTTTCAGTGTAGGATTCTAAATACTCTGTCGGTTATTGAGCAGCTTTTCCTACCACCCATTTATTTTTTGCTAATCAGCTGTCCCTTTATGCACTTTAACCTTTTTATTAAGTATTATTTCACCTATGCTATAGACACAATCCAGATGGCTTAGTCACTACTCACTGCCACACTGGTTTTTTCCAATTTTTTAAAATATTAAATATCAGTTTTTATTTTTTACTGTTTTGAGATGTACTGCACTACTTCCAACATTTATTGAACAGTTATACTAAACGTAAACGTAGGAGAACCCCTGCCCTTCATTATTGCTACTGTACATGGTATGGAGTAAATATGGTAAAAAAAATTGTTATATCTTACTTCCATCCTTTTGACTTAGCCTCGGGCAGTGGCGTGAACAATTACGTAAACTACTACGCAGTACTTTTGGCTGGCTCCTACGCTATTACACTGAATTAGAGACGCCACAACGCTATTGCTGAGCGGGAGGCGCCAGCTTCCTGCAACAACCCCACCAATGGGAGGACCGGGTCCCGCCACGTGAGGCTCGCAAGAGGGTTGGTGAGTTGGCGGCCGCCACAGTGGGTCGTCCTCTTGCCTATCAGCTTCCTTACCCTCTGCACCTGTGCACCAGTGCTTTCTATTGAGGACGAAATGCTCCTTCCGTACCATGTGCGGTTCACTCCGCGGCCTTAACCAGATTTTACGAACATTGTATCCCTTAGTGGTAGTTCTTGGGAATAGGACCCACTTCTTTCCTGAATCCTGGCATTTATCATTTTACACGTAGGAAAAACACCCCGGATGCTACCATCCTGACATGTACACTACAACCGTAAATTTTTGCAGTGCAAATTTGGCCAATCTCTTTTCTTAAAGGATTTTAGGGTTTTTGTCAGTTATACCATGTCTGTATTATCCATTTTTTAAGTAGTTCGTTTCTTTGTTGTGCATTTGTGACGCATATTTTCTTTATTCCACTCCTTTAAAGTTACTAACACGAGTTTTGTCTTATTTTGTCGAATTTAAAGTATTTATTATTTTATAACCTACTTCCTATCGGCCGTATACATTATAATCAATATTGGGAACAGACCTTCCCTAATCCAACAGTATGTTTAGAAGAAATTAATTGCTATTTAAAACACTCTTATCATCAGTATGCTCACTATGATGCCGAATTTTTAATTTCTGGGTTTTTCTTAATTTTTCTCGTTACCTAGTCCCTCACTGATGACTCATGTGACTCATGGGATTATATCCTTCAAACTGTGCAATTCCTGTTATCCTTTGTCTGAGTCAACTGTAGGTAGTGATGAAGAAGACACAGATTATACATGTGTTCACTTTCTCATTTTTTTGTAATATTCTAATCGTTTTCACAAAGATTCCTGCATGTGAATCTACATAAATGTTGTTTGTTTGTGTTCTTTCTCCAGTAGATTCTGACATTCTCTGGACTCTTCACCTGCTATGTTGTTCTCGGTCATAATTAGAGTGTATTGTTCAAGTTTATTTCTGTATACTATTTTCATAGATGCGAGTGTCAATATTCAGTGTCAATACTCATTGGGGTTCTATTTACAGCAGAAAATAAGAATTTATGAGTTATCAAGTTTCAATCTCTCTCAAGTTTTAACCTCTCTTCCAATATCTCAGATAGTTGGTGTTACTATCAGGTATATAACTTGGAAGCAGTACTAAATCAATAAGCACTTGGTTTGGGCAATCATTCAGGATTTTCTTAGGACGAATATTTTTAAATTATCCATAGGGAAGCGGAGACTGTCACGTTGGTCAATACAGCATGGGCCTTCCGACGTTTATTGATTGATAGTATATCCGTCACTATTTGTATACGTTTTCTTTTTCTCTAGTACAAAATTTGAACGACATTCGTAACATATATTTATGACGGTAATTGAATCCTGCACTACATTTGAAAATGACGCAGATACCCGACGCTATATTTTACCATAATCGTCACGACTTTCTAACTAACGGTCCCAACGCTCTACCAATCATTCAGTTCGCCGAAGATTAAAATCCACTACTTGAACACAGCGATATTCGAGAACAGCTGTGTGAACATCACCCTCTTGCTGCGTATCAATTCCTCAATTGTCTGGACGTTGTCGTCTGCGGTCGATGCCGACTGCCATCCTTCCCTATCGTTTTCACCCACGTCTGTATGGCATTGGTCATATTGTTGGCATTATTTATCTATGGATGAGTCCTATAATAACTTTGATTCGTATATCACCAGGATTTCACTCTGAAGCTGCGTGGAATTTAGATTTTTGTCCAACATAACTACACAGTTACGTGAACTTCAACGATGAATTACGTTTCCATATTTACATTTGGGGCGTCTTTCACTTCCATACTGTGATTGCACTTGTTATCTGTACCACAACATAACGGTGGAGGAAACCCAGAAGATGTGCACTCTTCTGACAACGTGGCACTATTGTTGAGCAACGGTCTTAGTGTAGGACGAAAGTGTGTAACTTAATTTCCGGAGTCCTGTCATACATTTGGTTTCCAAGTACTGTTGTGCGAATGTTGTTTTAACTTTCTACAACTGTAAAATGTCTTAAATATTACACGGATTGATATTCATATTTTTATGTATAATATAAAAATATCTGTAGAGTCGCTGCTTCGTAAAACAGCACTTTTCACGAACAACCACTCTGGCGGAAGATGATATTACAGACCAAAACCTTAGTCGAGACAAATGAAAGGTTTATAAAAATAGAACAATGGGCTTCCATTCGGAATAAGACTTTGTGTCGTTACACGTAGTATTTTCTCTTATCCCCTGTTTCTTTTGACTAGCACTGAAGCCTATATGAGTTTCATTCATCAAGTGATCTCTACTAATGTTTCAACTTTTTCCAAGTCATTTTGCCTGAGGAGCACTTAACATAAAAGAAGGAAGTGATTTTCATTAATGCTCATACCTGGGCCACTTGGATATGCGTTGAGAGGGCCGACGAATGTAAACTCGTACTGGAACACCGGCTGTGAAGAGAAGCGGGACATGCTTCTAATGACGGTGTCGACACCTTCGGTGAAGTAGAGGTGAGAAGTCATCTGTGAAATGAAGGTAATGTTACTACACTAAAAAAATTGAAACTTTGGTATAAATTTCTAAACATAAAGTATTAAAAAATCACAGATATAGCATTTATTCGAGACGCCATAAACCGCTTGAGACAACGATGTTGAGTGTGAGTATATTGTATCTGTGCTGGACAGAACAGTTGAATGCAAGAAGAGAGATGTCGCAGTACTTTTGCACCAGTGCACAACACGCCATTGTGTGTGTGATAAGAAGAAGGCAGCTAGTGCTGTGACAGCGTAATGAGATAGATGCGTCGAATAAATCCAAGTGTCAGCTGAATCGCTCGTGAGACAGTTGTCTATTTGTAATCATGAGAGGAGCTGCAGAAACACTTTAACTCATTGCATTCGGTTTACCTTATACTGAGCACCTGACTGTAGGTAAAACACCAGTGTTCGACTGTGTTTGGTGCTTTTAATTTCTTAAATTATTTTTGCCGTCACGAGAGCTAGGTTGAACCTAAATTTTCACAAGTATGTCTTGCTAGTGTCTGTAGTCATTCGCGGGTTTTTATAAGTGATCTGACCGTTGACTGCCAGAATCTGAAATCTGTCAATACAACTGACATGGTCTCGCCTTCTCTTATTCCCATCAGAATACGCATATGGTCGTTGACAATCACCCGTTGTGGGCTGTGAATGTAGAGCAGATCTGGAGTTGTTTCGTGGGATATATATATATCGTACACACACACGGCATACTTCTAAAATCATTTCTCCTTCTAATATAATATTAATGGATGTTACTGTTGTGTTCAAACCGTGTTGATTGTTACAAGACACGTCATAGGGGAGTGTATAATATGTACTGCAAGGATGCTGTCGATATTCGCAACTCTTTAAAGAGCTGTCTCCAAACGATTCTAGACTAGACAAAACATACTTCTTATTGGACGCTTTTGAGCAACAAATGACGTGTTGCGTCAGAATATTCTACCATGAGACACCGGGGATAGGGAGAACTGAGACGTTTGAGATGTGGTACTGCAGCATGATGTTGAAAATAGATGGACTGAGAAGAAATTTGCGATGGAAGAAATATGTACACCGGTGACAAGAAGAAGGGGCAGAGTGATAGGACATGTGTAGAGACTTGTTGGAAATAACTTCCATGGTACAACAATGGGCCATATAGTGTAAAAACATTAGAGAAATACAGAGACTGGAATGTACCCAACAAATACGTGAGGACGTTGGGTAGACGTGCCACTCTGAAATGAGGAGGTTCGTGCAACAAAGGAAGTCACTGCGCGCAGCATCAAACCAGTCAGAAGACTGAAAGCAGAAACAAAGACATTAGTTAATAAAGATAGCACCATAGTTGAGGGGGGCTACTCGTTTTGTAGGCACCTCGAATCTGAAACAGGTGGAAATCGTGTCTCCAGATCTGAAGGAATCCAATGTGCACGAGGAGTGTAACCCAGGAGAAATCATTCGCCTAGCGGGAGAGCCTATCCAGGAGCGGTTGACAGAGCGGGCTGCAACCAACTGGAGTTCTTCGTCCATAGAAGAACCAGAGTCTATGGCACCATGTCTGAGACTTTTCTCGGTTTTTCTGGGGTCTGGCGGAAGCGGTCCAGATAGCTAACCTCACGCGGTGGTCTCAGCACAGCTATCGATTTGCAGTATGGTTCCGGGGACTGATTGCAATCGCCTTTTCTGCAACCACGTGGAGCATCTCAAACGGCTCTGTGACGAAATCGTCTAAAGATTCTTCGACCTGAGGAAATTATCAACCGACCTAGTAGAAAATGAATTGGATTGTACGATTAATACAAACGGTATATTACCATAATAAGCCAGGAAATTTTATGTGGATGCTAGCATAATTTTAGAGTTCAGCATACATTATTTATTTGTAATATCCTACCTACCTCATATCTAGCATCGTAAAAAAAAACAAGGAATGTTTGGGTGTGATGTGTTGTCGACGTCGAGCTCATTAGTGACAAAGCAAACGCTCGAATTGGGGAAAATTATCTGTCAAATCCTAGTCGAAGGAACAATGCCAATATCAGCATTAAGTATTAACGAAAACTGTCTCGTAGAAATTCGTATGTATCTGACATTATTTAATTTACGATCCTGTATTAGTTATAAGTGTAAATGCTGAATACGAATGGTGCTATGAGGGTTGCCGACAGCACAATGACGAAAAAATCGCAACACCAAGAAGGAATTCTGCGACATAAACGAAGGTTGGTAGGCGTGTTTGTACATATGAATGTCTATTAAGATTTCGAGCCAGCCGCGTAAGACTGGCTCTAGTAGCGTCTCTATGAGCATACATATAAAGTTTGTTTTAAATGCGGTTTTTCGCGGTCGTGAGCGTTAGTTACGTTTGAGATTGGATGTGGTGAGTTCATGTCAGTCAGGAATGCCTGTAAGGTGACAAAGACGTCATTATCAACACCTCACTGACTGTGAACGAGGTTGTGTAATACAGCTACCAGAAGTTGGATGTTCCTTCTGCGATGTTGTAGAAAGACTTAACAGGAATGTAGCCACCGTACATGACTGCTGGCTTACGAGGTCATGAGAATGCACTGTCGCAAGAAGACCGGGCTCCAGTCGCGACGTGGCACTACCGAGAGGTAAGACCATCGTGTTAGGCGTATGGCTCTGGCGCATCGTACTACATCCGCAGCAGCAGTCTCAACAGCAGCTGGCACCACAGCGACACAAAGAACTGTAAAAAATCTGTTATTTCAAAAACAGCTACAAGCGACACGCCCTGTAGCCTGCATTCCACTGACGGCAAACCACCGTTATCTGCGACTTCTTTGGTGTCAAGCGAGAGCTCGTTGGAAGACAGGATGGAGGTTTTTCTGTTTTCTCATGAAAGGAGGTTCCGACTCGGTTCGAGTGATGGCCGTGTGTTGCCTAGAAGAAGGCCATTTGAGGGCCTGAAACCGACATGACTTCGTGCGAGACACACTCGACATGCACATGGAGATATGGTCTGGGATGTGACTTCATATGACAGCGGGAGGACTCTCCTGGTTATCCCACGCATCATGACTGCAGATTTGCACATCAGTCTGGTGATTCGACCTGTTTTGCTCCGATTCATGAATAGCATTTCTGGGCGTCTTTTCCAACAGGATAGCGCTCGCCCACGTGCCGCTGTTCTAACCCAACATACTCTACAGAGTGCCGACAGGTTGGCTTGACCTTCTTGATCACCCAACCTGTCTCCAGTGGGGCACATATGGGACATCATCGAACGCCAATCCCAGCGTCATGCACAACGAACATTAACGGTTTCCCTATTGACCAACCAAGTGGTACAGACATGGAACTCCGTTCCACAAACTAACATCCGGCACCTGTTCAACACAATGCACGCACGTTCGTACGCTTGCATTCAACACTATGGCTGTTACACCGGTTTTTAAGGCACAAACATTTCACATTTGCAATGGCTTATCTCACGCTTACACTAACCTGCGATATTCCTATGTGAATCACTTACATAACTTACCTAGACAAATATGTTCCCCAAATTTCATTAGTCTACATTAATTACTTTTTGGTGCTGCGATTTTTTCGTTTGTGTATTGTCGGTTTTAGGAACACAACGTAAAATCGAAATCTTGATTTACATATGAGGAATTCAATTCTGGATAGTAGTCTGGTATCATTGACCTACCTCTCTTATGTATGACATATCCATATATGCAGGGTATCCCAAAATAATGTATACACTCTTTGAAACAGAATATCTCTGTAATTAAAGAAGACAGAAATACAATTTATATGAGTAATAATTTAGAAGGCGGTGAAAAATAACAATGCTTTCTTTTGTTTCAGGATCGTCAGCAAACATGGCGTTATCGTTTGAACAACGTAAATTGGTGCTGAAGTGTTACTGGAAAACAGAGAATATGAATGCATTACGCCGATGCTGGAGAGTTGAATTTGGAAGATCACCACCGACAAGAGTAAAAATGTTCAAATGTGTGTGAAATCTTATGGGACTTCACTGCTAAGGTCATCAGTCCCTAAGAACTTACACACTACTTAACCTAAACCATCCTAAGGACAAACCCACACACCCATGCCCGAGGGAGGACTCGAACCTCCGCCGGGACAAGCCGCACAGTCCATGACAGCAGCGCCTGAGACCGATCGGCTAATCCCGCGCGGCCGACAAGTGTAACAATTACAAGAATCAGAGACAAGTTTGAAGTCGAAGGAACGGTTAACGATATGACGAATGGACATAGCTGACGAAAGAGACGTTCAGTAGACAATGAGAGTGTTGATGCAGTAATGCAGGAATACACACGATCGCCAAAGAAATCTGTGAGACAATGATCTCGTGAGATCAGGATCTGCAGAAGCAGTGTTCATAGAATTTTTCGGTCTCAGAACTTTAATCCTTACATTCGAAGGCTTCTCCATGCTCTTAACGAGGATGATCCTGATTGGTGAAACGAATATTATGAGTGGTTCATTAAAAGATGTGAAGAAGTGCAACGTTTCCAAGTTCGAATTCTTCGGTCAGATGAAGCAACTTGATAGAACAACTAACCGCCATAATTTCGTGTACTGGGCCAGGGAGAATCCATACGTAACAGAGCAAAGGCATGTTAATCTATCAGGAGTAACAGTCTGGTGTTCTCTGTCTTCTGGGGCGTTAATTGGGCCGTACTTCTTTGACAACTCTGTCACGGGCGACCCGTACTTGGCAATGTTGGAAATGATAACTCTTGGTCTTAATGTTGTGTTTAGAAAGAAGATTATTACTTTCAATAGGATGGGGCCCCACCTCACTTTCACGTGGATATGATGGCATTTGAGAAATCGTCAATTCCCTGCCAGATGGATAGGACGAAGAGGGACTGTGGAGTATCCTGCTCGATCTTCTTATTTAAGTCCTCTAGACTTCTTTCTGTGGGGTACTCTCGTGAACGCAGTTTACACTGCGAGACAACACACACTGGATGATCTTAGGGAGCAAATTGAGCAAGCCTGTGATGCTACTCCGTTGGAAACAATAAAGTTGGCATGTCTCTCAGTCTAAGTCACTGTCTACGGTGTATTGCGATGGACGGACACCAGTTTGAACACTTAGCACCTTATGTCGGACCATGAGGCACCTAACACCACTAAAATGGCATTGATAACCCCTTTCATGAAAAAGATGTTCAGTTTCAACGAGTGTATACATTATTTTGGGACACCGTGTATATGACATATCCATCTATAATTCGCGGGTGATAGTTTATCTGTGCAACGATTGATGACCCAAAGGCCACACAGCAAAACTGACAGCATGTCCGATCTTCAGCTTAGAATATAACACGGATATTGGCTGGAAATTTATGTTATATCTTGCCATGTAGTAACTGCAACACCACTCAAATTACGAACAGCACAACTCCACGAAAAAGCTGACTACCTTATTGGAGCTAAATTTTATAGGTCAATTAAAAATTATGGAAATAAAAATACCTTTTTAACGTAACACCTATTTTAATATGTACAAAAAGATATAAAATAATTTCCCCTAGCCCTACGCAGATTCCTGATCCCATAGAGATAGTTCTGCATATTTGCGATTCTGGATCTTTAATAGCTATGAAAATGGTTGTAAGATATACGTGGGATGCATGTTATCTGTACAATTTTATTGTATATACTGTATAAAAGATATCGTCGTACAGCCCAAACCGCTAGGGATAGAAAATCTAAATTTGTAGACGATGCTCATCTTATACTGTAATCACCGTTTAAGAAATTTCCCCCCTAAGAGCGAGAAACATCGTTTTTCGATATTTAAGCCCTATGGTTGTGAAACGGTGGCTGAGAGTTGGTTTAGAAAATACCATTATTAAAGAATTAATAAAGTGTTTTTAATATTACAACTACGAAAATTGTTATATGACCTCTACGCTACAAGTAAAAGAATATGTGGTCAGTGTTCTTGGAAACTGAGCCCATAATTTGGTGAATTAGAGGATGAAATGTTTTATGAAGAAAATCATTAACAAAGCATTTTTAAACCTGAATCTATGGAAACCTAAATATCCATTCACCCTATTGGGTGAAATAGGGCATGAAAGTTTTATGGAAATGTTTCATTATGCATTTTAGAAGATGAATCTATGAACATTTGTATTTGACATTTTTCAGAAATTGAAAAGTATGCATTTAGCTGCTTTTAGAAATTTAGCTCCTTAGTGGCTGAAGTAGGGAGTGAGATGTTTTATGAAAATCTTTCATTTGCAAAGCATTTTTAAATCTATATATTTGAGAACTGGTGTCTCGCTTCCTGGCAGGAAATGAAAAAAATACATGTTTCATTTTTTTTTGGGACTTCACCCTCTAAGAGGATGAAATAGGGACAGACTGAATCGCTGACTCTTCAAGGCCCTGACCATATCAGGATACAAACCTAAACATTGGGGAGGATGTGGAACTCATACTGTAAGCATCGCTTAAGAAGGGATTGTTCGAAATTCTACTCCTAAGGAAGAGGTGAGACAGGCGATGGAAGGCTATTAGAAATTGATATGAAGCTGCCTACGAAAACTGGTATTTGGTTTCTTAATCAGAAATAAAATAATACGTTATTCAACATGTTTAGAAATTCAACCACTAAGAGGGTAAAATAGTGTGATAAATTTTATTGTAAATAAATTATTACTACAGAACTGCTAAAAAATTTCAGAAACTATCTTTATTAAAGTTGGTATTGCACTTCCGATTTACAAACAGTAAGAACACGTGGTCAACAGTTTTTAGAAATTCAACCAATAAGGGGGGAAATGGTGGACGAAGTTTTTTAAGAAAATGTTTCATTATATAAAAAAATATTCAAAGCTAAATCTCCGAAAATTTGTATTTCACTTCTCTGTTCGATATAGAGAAACACGTGTTGGGAGATGAAAGTTTCTGTGGGTATATCACCACAAGAAGACAAAAGGCATGATTAACTATAACATACGCCACCTATCAGACTACCTTTTTAATCAGAAGTAAGTTCAGAAAGGTCACATTTTATGACTTTAATCAGGGTGAAAAGCTTAGAATATGTTGCAATTTGTGAACGACAAAAAATTGATGAAACAAAAACAAAAAATATCTGTGCAGGTCATATAGTCTATGCAAACAAAGTAACACGTGATAAGCTAGTATATAATAACTGTTGCATGAATAGAGCATCCCCAATCATCTATCCACTGCATTAGGCCCACATTTTTCGTTTTAAATTTTAAAAAGTATTTTCATAGCAATTAAAAATTAACGTTAACTAATTTTCGGACGTATATGTTTGGGATCTGGAATCTGTATGGGGCTAGCAAAAGTTATTTTATAATTTTTAGTTCAATTTAAAAACGTGTTATATTAAAAATATATTTTTATTTAAATAATTATTTTTTCTTCTTAGATTTTAGGTGAGAATTTTTTTATTGTTTCAAACTATTGTGACTGGAGTCTCAGAAGAACAAGGAATAACTCAAAGAACCAGCACATACTGGTCAGCTGCCCAGGGAGCCTCGATAGCAGTTAGCCGAGTGTGAACAGGCGTACAAAAACAAGAAGGAAATGGACATTGGAAACAGCACACAGTATAGCAAAGTCCTAACAAGTAATCTAAGAGTTAAAACCCCGGCGTATCAAAGCCTGAGACCAAACCAACGGTGCATAGATAAAACGATAGGAGAGTGCAGTAAATACAAAACTGAAGGCAAAGCTACGGCGGCTATGGTGGAGTTCCACGCATACCAGCTGGAATATATTCCAGTACTACCCTACCCACACAACACGCCAGTCCTGCAGCTAATGTGTTAAGCGTTACCAACACTTGTCACCTCCACCCTTGTGGGGGCTAGGCGGATCAGATTGGCAAGGAAGTCAGTTAATAATGCGCTGTCACCCAGACCTGAGCTATGTTTGAAATTCCAAGTCTGTAGCTCATCAGACTGTACTAAACATAAGGAGACAGAGATAAAGCGATCTAATACAAAACGTGTTGAAAACTAGGGAAATGAAGCTTGAAACTTCCTGACAGATTAAAAATGTGTGCCGGACAGAGACTCCAACTCGAGACCTTTGCCTTTCGCGGGCAATTGCTCTGGCAGGAAGTTTCGTATCAGCGCACGCTCAGCTGCAGAATGAAAATCTCATTCTGGAAACATCCTCCAGGCCGTGGCTAAGCCATGTCTCCGCAACATGCTTTCTTTCAGGAGTGCTAGTTCTGCAAGGTTCGCAGAAGAGCTTCTGTGAAGTTTGGAATGTAGGAGACAAGGTACTGGCACAATTGAAGCTGTGAGGACGGGTCGTGAGTGCTGCTTGGGTAGCTCAGTTGGTAGAGTACTTGCCCGCGTAAGGCAAAGGTCCCGAGTTCGACTCTCGGTCCGGCACACAGTTTTAATCTGTCAGGAAGTTGCATATCAGCTCACACACTGCTGCAGAGTGAAAATCTTACTCTGGAAACTAGGGAAATGCTTGTATAAAACCAAAGACTCTTCACAGTGGAGCAGTGAACCTCGATATTTGGGAAACCGTTGAACACTGGTCGTTATTCAGCTTCTGTTCAGCAAATTATATGGTGAATTTAGAGCACCAGCGAATCGGATGCCATTAATCATTTGCTATGTTGAAGTAGAAATCATTAACTACCAAAAGATCTAGGGATTTAGGTATCGCAATGTGTCCATCGTAGACTGTGTTGTCACTTTCTTGTGTAACGGAATTATGAAAAACAGTATTAATTTGAGATAATTTGACTGAAGTTCCCTAAATAATTAACAAACATTAGGGCGTTCCTTTAACATTTACTATTTCTGCAATAAAAATGTATAAAAAGATGCTGCAAAGCTTTGCACACTAAACGTTATACATTAGTGTCCAATGTTTACGAATAATTTGGAAAAATTGGAAACACAGAAGATGAAGGATCACTACAAACAGCTGTCTGTTTTTTCACAAACTGAAATTGTGCTGTCTGCACAGGAATTTAGCTCTACTTGCATCTAACAGAGATGTATTTCAGAGATAATGCGCGTACACGTTTGTTGTTACCAAGAGGTAGTCACTTGCTGAAGTTCACTGCCCAAAGACACAAAAACCCTATTGGAACCCAGCTCAGAAAACACTTAGATGTCTTAAATTAGGTGATACTAGCGTCTAATTAGCTTCAAATGAACAACAGTGTGCCAAGTCACTGCTTCAGTGATTTTTCTCATAGACACAAAACGTTTGCTCTAGACCAGAAAGTTGGGCTCAGTCCAAAATGGGTTCGGTATTACGCCTCCATGAGGAACCTGTGGTGTCACCGCCAGACACCACACTTGCTAGGTGGTAGCTTAAATCGGCCGCGGTCCATTTAGTACATGTCGGACCCGCGTGTCGCCACTGTGTGATCGCAGACCTAGCGCCACCACAAGGCAGGTCTCGAGATACGATATAGCACTCGCCCCAGTTGTACGACGACATTGCTAGCGACAATACGGACGAAGCCTTCCTCTCATTTGCCGAGAGACAGTTAGAATAGCCTTCTGCTAAGTCCATGGCTACGACCTAGCAAGGCGCCATTAGCCTTACATAGTTTGAGAATTATAGTATAAACGTCTCAAGAAGAACGCTGTAGTCATCAACTAATAAAGTTAAGTATAAAGCAGCTACGTACTTTTCTTGCTACCATTCAATAGTTATCCTGTTCCAGAATTCACGCCCGTCGGCGTGTGTGTACGCGTGCCTTTCTTTCGGCTACTTCAGTGTGGCGTAACAGTCTTGTTACGTCACAACAGAATCCTTCAAAACAGTTACCTGTAGAAATTATAACTGTCTAATAAGATGCAGTTACCGAACTTAATTATACAGGAGGCACAGAGGTTTGATCTGTATACAAGACATTAGACAGTGTTTATTCCGCTCTCAGCATTGTTGTATCAGAACTGTTTAAGGAGATCAACAGCATTTAGATGTGACTGAGAGCGAGTTGAGGAATGTTCTCTTCACAGATAAATGGCAGTTCATTTTGCAGAATCATGCTTGTCGCACAATCGTATCGTAAATCCTAGCGGCCACAGGCAAATAATAATAAAAGAACTTGTTGCTTGTAGCCTTGCGCTTTTGTTAAGACGCACGGACGGAACTTTACGTCTTAATTGTTGAGTGGAGGAGTTCTGTTAACATTCATAACAACAGAGATGAGTCACGCTAATCAGATGTGCAACTTTTCAGAGTCGCAGTGTCTCCAGAGATCAATATTGCTATTCCGAATCGAGACGCTCTCATTGTCAACTTGTCGCTTAGATTGGCAACTGAGGTCTCCACATCTGAGTATGTATGGTGTGCTTTGAGGCGTCGGCCTGGGTGGACGACCGGTTCTAGGCGCTACAGTCTGGAACCACTCGAGAGCTACGGTCGCAAGTTCGGATCCTGCCTCGGGCATGGATGTGTGTGATGTCCTTAGGTTAGTTAGGTTTAAGTAGTTCTAAGTTCTAGGGGACTGATGACCTCAGAAATTAAGTCCCATAGTGCTCAGAGCCATTTGAACCATTTGCATTGAGGCAACCATCTGTAGCCAATAAACCTGAACTGAGAGTTCTTCCAGACCTGTGCCTAGCTTATTTTCAAGGTTCGCGTCGATTAATGATTGAGGTGGTTCAGGAGCTCTTAGACAGCAAGATGTGCCAGTGCTAACTACGATCATCTCTGGTAACAAGTGTTTTATTATTGTGATAGAGAATTTTCAGCAAGTTGTTTTTAATTTTGTGCTGCTTCTACGTTGTAGCTAATTTGTAACCCTTTAGACATATTATTGAAGATATATGCTCTTATTTGTTGTTTATGCTTGACCTTGACACATTGGGGTAGCCATATTTCTTCGTTTCTTCGTATTTGTCCTTCGTATTTTTCTACGTTGAGAAGTGATGTAAATGTAGCTACTGGATTCCGATGGATGTCTAAAAATTATTTTTTAGATATCTTGCCCTGCCCTCTGCTTACCATTGTCGTAGTGTAACTGTCCTGCACCGTAATGTCACTTCCATTGTAGTAAAACTGCTTGACGGAATGAGCCCCATTCAGCTGCTCCTGTCTCGTTGGAAGTCGTATGTCACAAGCGACTATTTCGTCGAAGTTTTGGTTCAAGTTATTTATTTGATCCTCTGTAGAAAGTATCCCGCCACCTGTCGAAAAACACAAATAAAAGCAAAATCAGGTAAGTCTGCGGTTATAAAACAAAACATCAAGAAAGTAAACAAAGGACTTTAATCTCTGTCACAAAAAGATTCGCCACAGTACCTAAGTCTGACCTTTCTCTGTACAATGCTTAAGCACACAGCAATGGAGCCATCGTTGAGGGATAATGAGTCAATAAACACTTTGATAAATCCTACGGTATTGTGTTATTTATTCGTGTGGGTCAATCTGATTATCTTGGCATGGAAGAGATGTAATTAGACAGTATTCATTATTTTCTTACAAATGTAGCTTCTAGCGCAGTTCCCTCCGCACCAGTCCACCACTCCACTCTTAGTGGACATTTAAAATATTAGAAAATTGTTTCTCGTTTTGTATCTAATTCAAGATGGAATAGCGCATCAATGAAAAGCTATGAGGGTAATAGGTAATGGAGAGATCAGTAATATTTTGACGTGCTCTGGATTGTGAGTATACAGAAGCGGTGAGCAACAATCCTAGAGTTCACCTCAATGCCTGAAGGAGGGACCATTAAGATTAAACGTCTATAGATATCGAAACAACAACCTGGCAAAAATTATGAGCATTCTGAACTACAAACATTTCTGGAATTTAAAAAAAATTAATTAAAAATTCTTACCTCTATGCTACTCAGTACGAAAATTGTCTTAAATACATTTTCTAGAAAAGAACGATGAAAATGATAAAATTATCATTTTTTGTTTTTTTCATTATAAAATTATTTGGAGTTTCCTGAGTAAAACAAATCACGTTTCACCCTTCTAAGTGAATTCTAAGTGTGTTTTTTATTGCCACAAAATTGACACGCTGCGTAAACGGGTGTGGCGACTTGGTGTGTCATCTCTGACGGCGCCGCTCGCTAGCTGCAAGCAGGGTATCTTTGCGGAATTAGACAGTGTTTTGTTTTCCAACGTTGTATGGCTTTGTCTCTGTGACAAGTGACTGTTCATATCGGTAAATATAAACGCTATACTGTGTGTGTTGACTTGCGGAGTTTTCTTTGTGTTGTTTAGCTGTTCAATTTTGCTTATTTGACGAATTTTGCTCGTACCTGTTTTACGTGTTTGGTTTGTGGATATCAATATGCCCCGTTTCAGAAATCGAGTGTTTAAGAAAAGGCACAATGTGTGGAAGAAGAAATGTTTTGTTGTTTCGAAGGGAGAGGCTGCTCAGACTGCTTCACCGACTACTCCAAATGAATGTGATAGAACTTCTTCCAGCAAGAAACTTTGTGACAGCAAAGAAAATTTTTAAAACTATGAAAATGACAGTAATGATGTGAATGAAATAATTAACATTTCCTTGCTCTCTAATATTTTGAAACATAACGTATTATGCTAAATTTGCAAAGAAAAAGGACTGGAATTGAAGATAACTTCACACATTGGTTTGGCATGTAAAATGTTATTGAAGTGTAACAAATGTGCTGCAGAAGTTTCGTTTTCTAATTCTAACAGTATTCCTCGTAGTCGTAATAGTGGAAAGAATTTGTATGATATAAATGTTAGGCTAGTGTATGGCTTGCGTTGCATTGGCGAGGGGAGTGCTGCAGGGACAATTTTATGTGGAATTATGAACTTGCCAAAACCACCAATCAGGCAACGTAGAGGTCATAAATCTCTACATGGAGTTGTGACAGCTACCAGTGAGACAGTTGCAAAATAATTGATGTTACTATTCTCTCAAAACATTGTAGATGTAAGGGCAATACCAAGGACGAACATAGTGAAAGCTCTGAAGCAAATTTTCATGGCACGAGTGGAGCGAAGGAAGTAGAGGGAGTGAAAGCATTTTTTTCCAGATCACAGGAGTGGTATGATGTGCGATACACTAACTGTCTAGGACAGGGCTTCACAATATACGTGCACGCTACCCCCACTACCGGACCAGAGCGGAGAGTGGGGAGAGTCATGTGAGGCACACAACAGCTGCCGCCAGTCAATGTAAATCTGCGGCCACCTGCAGGGATATCACTCACGAATTATTACTGCGACAAATGCAACAAATAAAGGAGAATGCACACGTTCCACATAATTTTATTAGCTTAGTGTATGCCTCTACATTCGTATTAATTTGTGAACTGTTACACAATAAAAGGTGTCACTGAAGTGTGGGATTCTCGGTTATCTTGTACTTTTTGCCCTTTACAATTGCGTCTATGTTCAGAATAATTGTTCTTGTGCAATGTAGGCACAGCGTGCAGTTTAAATTTCGATCAGACAATGCGTTTCTCAGGCACGACTTGTTACATTTTATTGCAGAGAACGGTTGTTCACAAACATACGTGGAACCGAACGTTGATATTATTGCAGCCGCCAGTTTGTGCAAACGAGGGAATCCATCCTGAGGGAAGTGCCTGTAGAATTCCAAAATGTTTTTCTTGTTCTGAAATTTGTCTCTGTATTCTCTGTCACACTGCACGTTAATAATTTCTAGTTGCAGCTCAGGACGAATCTCTTCAATATTCGCTGAATATGGAGAGGAAAACAGATCAAAATCACTGTCTAGTGCTGTCAGATCTTGAAAGCATTGATCAAATTCTTCCTTAAGGGCAACTAAACTATGTGAATAACGTTCACAGTCTTTGTGAACATCTTGCATGGATGAAAATTTAGGAAAATGAGCTAGATTTCCTGTTTCCAGCTGACTCACCCAAAGTGTCAATTTCATTTTAAAAGCTCGTATTCGATCTGCGAAATGAGTAATTAGCAGATCTTTACCTTGTAGTGAAATGTTCATAGCATTCAGATGGCTAGTTAAATCTGCTAAGAACGCGAGATCACATTTCCATGAAGGCTCTTTCAGTTCAGGGACACACATGTTATTTATTTCCATGAACATATTTATCTCATCTAATAGGCAATAAAATCGATTTAATAATTCGCCTCGACTAAGCCAGCGGACCTCGCTGTAATGAGGCAGGCTACCATACTGGCTTTCTACATCCTCAAGAAAGCTATTAAAATTGCCTGTGTTGTAGCCCATGCTTCCGTATATAATTGGTTGTGCGAACAACAACACTCATCACATTTTTTAGAGCGATACTCTTTGCACATAAGTTTTCCTGGTGGATCACACAGTGAACGCCCTTTATTTCATTGGGCGCGGTCAGTTTTTGCATTTTCTCCTTCAACAGCGCAACGAAACCGGATTTTTTCGCTGTCATCGCTGGTGCACCGTCTGCAGACACTGAAACTAAAGAATTCCACGACAATCCTACATTTTTAACACTTTCTTCAACACTACTTAAAATATCACCTCCGGTTGTGGTGTTATTTATGGCTACTACATCGAGGAGCTCCTCCTTCACCTGAATAACACCTCTAATAAATATGGCAAGCTGCGCTATTCCAGTGACATCAACACTTTCGTCCAGAGCTAGAGAATACGCCATAAAATCTTTACAGATATTTGCTAGCTGGCTCTGGACGTCGTCTGCTATGTCCTGTATGCGAGGAATAATGGTCGTGTTAGGTGATGGCACAATCCGAAACTGTTCAACTATAGATGGACACAAATGTTCCCGTGCGGTTCTAGGCACTACAGTCTGGAACATCGTGACCGCTACGGTCGCAGGTTCGAATCCTGCCTCGGGCACGGATGTGTGTGATGTCCTTAGGTTAGTTAGGTTTAAGTAGTTTTAAGTTCTAGGGGACTGATGACCTCAGAAGTTAAGTCCCATATTGCTCAGAGCCATTTGAACCATTCTGAACAAATGTTCCGCTGCAACTACCAAACATTCTTTTATTAAATCGCCATCAGTGAAGGGGCGCAGGGATTTTGCTAAAGGCAAAGCAATTTTGTAACTCACTCTGAGAGCTGCCTCAGTTGATGTTTCTTCGTCGTCCAGATCTTCTTGGATAGCTTCCTTTTAAGTTAAATAACTTCCTGCGCACGATCTGGTCCATCGCATTTTCCACTTCCGTAGTCTTTCGCTTGGTACGACATATAATGTCGCTGCAAATTAAATTTCCTAAAAGAATTCAGCGTTTTGTGACATACTAAACATTTTGCAACACCATCTTTTTCTGTAAACAGATACAATTCCTCCCAATGGGGGTTGAACTGCGAAAGCATGGTTGGGGTTACACAACGGCGACTTAACATGATTCTTAACCAACGAAGTGACTGTTAGAGCTGATCGTAGTACTTTAAACGTTACACAGTCGGCGCGCATTCAATAGGCACGCTGTGGCCCTATTCAAACGTGCGTGCGCATTTCCCATCCCTCCCTTCCCTCTCTCCCTCTCTCCCTACTCCACGACCTTGCACCTGCTCGCGAGCACGTGCCTGAGCAGACGCGAGTACTCACGCTCAAAACCGGCCAGTTGTTAAGCCCTGATCTAGGAGATGGTGATTCTAAGGGATATAAATTTGTAGAGGAACTCAAACCTTATGGCAATGAAATACACATTAAAAAACAGGAGTGCATTGGACATGTGCAGAAGTGCATGGGGACTCGCTTGCGCAAACTAAAGCAGGCATTAGGATCCCAGAAGCTTAGTGATGGTAAGACCCTTGGAGGAAGAGGAAGATTTACTGATGAAGCAATTGATAGATTGCAGAGGTATTATGGGTGTGCAATTAGACAAAATACAATAAGCATTGAGCATATTAGGAGAGCAGTATCGGCATTATTTTTTCATACTGCATCAACAAATGAGTACCCACAATATGCACTGTTCCCCATAGGTGATGACTCATGGTGTATGTACCAATCAGGAAAGGAATGTGCCCATAAAAACAGTTTGCCAAATGCTGTAATTGATGTAATTAAGCCCATATTCAGAGATTTATCACAGCCAAGTTTATTGGAAAAGTGTTTACATGGGAAAACACAAAATCCAAATGAAAATGTAAATAATTTAATCTGGATTAGGATTCCCAAAAGAGTGTTAGTACAGATAAAAACATTGCATTTTGGAGTTTATGATGTAGAGGCAACATACAATGAAGGAAACATTTACAAATGTAATGTGCAGAAACGTTTAGGTTTCCAGTCAGGACACAACACCATTTCCAAAATGCGCCTAATTGATGAAGAAAGACTAAGAGGTGCAGAAAGAAGAGACAAAAGCCTACAACATGCAGCAAAAGGGAAGAAAAGACCAGCAAAAAGGAAACTACCACTGGAAAAAGAAGAGGGTGCTGATAATCCATCACATGGGCAAGAGTGTAATAAAACACTTAGGAAGCCATTTCCTGTAACTTTAAAAATTTTCATCTTTGAGGAAAATTTTCTCAAAAATTGCTAACAGTATATCAATGAGATTTATACACAATATTGTTTACTTTTACCATCATTTTTATAACAATTTGTAAAAAATATTCTATAATTCAAGAGTTATAGAAGAAAAAGTTCAAAATTTTGGAGAAAAAATCATCAGTTTAAAGAATAAATATTTCATTACATGGCATTATAACTTTGTAGAGAAATATTCACTGAACATGTAGTCCAAATTTCAGAGCAATATGTTTAATGGGTTTAGAAAAAATGTTCCTTCTATTTGCTAAGGTTAACATGGAGGAGATGGATCGTTCCGGCTCCCCTTAAAGGCAAACTGACAAAAATATTTCGCTAAAAAGTGATATTAAATATTCAAGTGACAAATTTTATTGAAAGACATAAACAGAGCCGCCATCTGTGCTAATTTAAGAGCTCAAAATACCGCTAAATTTTAGCTTCGTAAAGGAAACAGATATGGAGACGAATGTTCACCATTTAGCTACAGATGTTTTCTGCAAAACAAGAGAAAGGAAGATCTATCGAAACTAACCAGATTTGCGAAGCAGTTGTGCTACAATAGAGAAGAATTAGTGGACTCACTGTGGGTCTGTGACAGCAGCTCGAGGTCGGTGACGCCCGCCATGTAGGGTACCAGGTTGTAGCGGCCCTCAGCCACTAGGGTAGCAGGCTGCTCCGTCAGGAAGGCGCCGTCGTGTTGTGGTTCAGCGCTGGGCACCCACACGCAGGTGAACAGACTCGTGCTGTCCTAGGACAGGGAGACAAATCCGGTGTTTCCACCCAATGAGCTTCCGCAGATATTTGTTATAGCTTATGCCTAACGATAAAAGGCATTAATACATAGTGACATGTTTACACGTTGTGAAAGCACGCATTTTGTCAGAGATTCTAGTGTCGATGCATTACCATACACGAAAACAAGTGTCCGACATAGTAAAAGGCGTTCCGGCAGAGCTGTTACGATACAACATGTTGGAATAGTACGCGGAGTGGAGAAAAACCGTCTGATAACGTGAAATCAGGACAGGGAACCTCGAATTTTCCAAAAAATCTAGATAGGAAATGCATCACGTACTCCATTGATTGGAAACAATGCTTATGATCTGCAACAGCTCACGAGTTCGAGGTTGCAGATCGGCTACGTTGAAACGTCGTTAAGGAAAACGGTTCACATCTTTGCAGTGCGCAAAGGGTCCAAGCTTTGGAAGAAAAGGTTATCAAAGACGAAAGAAAGATTTGTATCTCGACGTTAAGTCTGGACAGTATCCCACCAATGTAGATTTTTCCTACTCCACTCTGTTTATGGATCTAAATCTACGTACGTACTCGCAAGCATCCCGTAAGTGCGTGGTGGAGGGTATGTAGTGTCACTACTAATGGTTCAAATGGCTCTGAGCACTATGGGACTCAACTGCTGAGGTCATTAGTCCCCTAGAACTTAGAACTAGTTAAACCTAACTAACCTAAGGACATCACAAACATCCATGCCCGAGGCAGGATTCGAACCTGCGACCGTAGCTGTCTTGCGGTTCCAGACTGCAGCGCCTTTAACCGCACGGCCACTTCGGCCAGCCGTCACTACTAATCATTCCCTTCTTGTTCGTCTCGCAAGAAGAGCGAGAGAAAAAGATTGTCCATTTGTGTTAGTACGAGCCGTAATTTCTGTTGTCTTACGTTCGTGGCCCTTACGCGAAATGTACGTTGGGGCCGTTATCGTTCTACATTCAGCTTCAAATGTTGGTGCTCTAAATTTTCTCAGTAGTGTTTCTCGAAAAGGACGTCGTCTTTCCTCCAGGCAATCCCATTTCACTTCCCGAAACACCTCCGTCATACTTGTGTGTTTATCGAAGCTACCTGTAAGAAATCTAGAAGCTCGCCTCTGAATTGCTTCGGTTTCTTGCTTTAACCAGATCTGGTGGGGATCCAGAACACTTGAGCAATACTCGAGAATGAGTCGTACTAGCGTTCTATAGGTCATCTCTTTTATTCATAGGTTACACTTTCTGAGGATTGTTCCAATAAAATGAAGTCGAGCGTTCGCCTTACGTACTGCCAACCTGACACGCTCATTTAATTCCATATTGCTTTGGAAACATTATGCTAGATAATTAATCGATGTGACTCTGTCAAGCAGCACCGTACTAACGCTGTACTCGAACGTTACAGGAATGTATATCGTATCCAAGGTTTTCTACATTAATCACACTAACTATAAAATCTACGTAACTCATCTTTTATAATCCTACAGTCACTGAACGACGACATCTTCCGGTACAACACGTCGTCATCAGCAGACATTCGTAAATTACTGCTGACTTTCCCAGTTTAAGCATACAGAAAATAAGAGTGGTCCTATCACACTTCCTTGGGGTCTCTGATGAATACTCGCCGTCGAGAACAACGTACTGGGTTCTGTAAAAAGTCACTCACATGTCTGAGAATCTATGGATGAAGCTACTTTTACTAGGGAAGCAGTGTTTAGCGACGACAACAAACATCAGTGGGTGTGTGGAAATCCCAATTGCATTCAAAAACATGGTCACTCAGAAAGGTTTTCTTGTGAAAGTCTGGACAGGAACTACGTGCGATAACTTTCTTGTTCGCTTCATTCTATCTTTGTGATTGATTGTACAGAATAATTATCGCTGTTACCAGTAGAATTGCCGGTATATTCGAGGACTTTCTCTCCGAAAACACTAAGGATGTTGTTTTCCACTAAGACTACATTGAAAGAAAAGAGTTTGTGTACGATAGTACGAAATTTCCCCTTGATTTCCTTTAATGCTTGTTCAGTCTATAGATGGAATAACATCGATAATAGGCTACAATTTTGTCTTACTCCCTTCTCAACTATTGATTATCTTCAATTTATTCAATTCTTGTAACATTAGTGCGGTTGTTATAGCAGTTCTTGATAACTTTTCGCTCTCTGATATTTTTCCCTGCTATCGACAACAATTTGAAGAGTTTATTCCAGTCAACTTGGTGAGAAGTATAGTGTGCTATACGGACAAAAGTCTCCTTACACTAACTTACTTCAACCATGTTTCTGAAAGAGCGTAGACCCTACGGATTGATTTTCATCTAAGGAATATTAGCCATCGTGAAGCAATGGTAAAGCATGAATGCAGATTCTTTCACGTATTTCGGAGGACGTAAGGTATATACACGTATTTGAGCATAAACATACGGTCATACAGCTGCTACAACAGTTTCTCCATCTTCTATAACTGTCTTTATCTGTGAAACAGTTTCTGCAGTCGAGAACAGAGATGTAGTTATAAATGTAGAACCTTATCTATGGAGAAAGTGTTCTACGTTACTTCTGTCTGTTGTCACAGCTGTTCAAGGGATAGTGCCTGGACTGTAGACTGAATAAAATATCGTCCCACAGTCTCCAGTTTATGCCATTAGGAGACAGTTTGGGCAATAGTGCTGGAAAGCGCTTTGTGTAACTCGTGAAGTATTTATTCAGTCTTTATCCTGCTTTAAGAACGATGCGTCTTTGACGTTGTAGAGACGCTGATAGAACCTTCTGTATGTACTGCCAGTGTCCGGAGTCCCCCTCAAGAAGTAGTATTGTCATTGTAGACTGTGACTCTCCACATCAGTCAAATTCTGGCCTGTGGATGCCTGATAAAAGGTGGTAGTGTTACGGCTCTACTGGTCAACAACTGAAAGCCAGTGTCTACTCTTGCTAATCAACAAAATTTAGTGCCGTTGATTCCTGTAGTAGTGGATTTAGTTGTTCCACTAGAGATGGGCTGTACTGTGATGAGGTTCTTCATCTTCAGGACGGTCACTTTAGATACAGATACGCTCCGAATTTGACTTTTGATGCTGACTTAGTCCAAGTTAATGCTGAGGCAAACTTGTGATCTGCTGAAGCAGTGGTCCAAGCGTGAATTTGTGGGCCACTGATACCTGGACTCAGAACGACAAGCCGGTATCGAGCATTTCTTCTGGTATACCATCCAGTCTCTCATAGGACTAGAATATGGCCCCGTTATAACTGAGGCCATCGAACTAATTGTACTCTTCGACGTGGTTCCGGTAATGTCATAATATTTGTTAGCGTTGAACGAAAAACTCAACAGAAGAACGCTCCTGCAGCAAGGTAAACATAGCTGTTATGGGCTCTGACTTTTCATATTCTGTCCGTGGTTTTTCTTCATCCACACTACGAGGGACTTCAGTCTAGGCTTTCATTGCTGTCTGTCAGTGTTAAGTGTTTATGAAGTGTTACTAAATCACCTCTGTCAACGTTTCGTCACCAGTGTACTTACAGCCAGATTTTCGGGTAAATTGATCCTGCAAGCAAAATAAATTACATTTGCCTCCGGTGTATCTGCGGTGCGAATCAGATATGGGATTCGATCATTCCTGTCCTACAAATTCACATTATATTTTCGAAACACGCTGCGATGTAAACCATAATTCTTTACACGTACCGTAGTGATATAGAGGAAGTCGAGATGAAAAATTTGATACTGGACGCTTGTAATTCATCAAATCGGGAAACTACCACAAACTGGCTTTCAAAAACCGGCTAGATTACAGTGCATGCACCGTGCTCTAGATTTTCGACATTCTGTCACTCTCTGCCCCCAGACTATTTCTTCCAGAAGCAAAAATGTATATGATCTTTTTGTTGTAGGTAATTTATTGTAGTTTTTACACGGATACGTTTTCGCTAGAGGTTGTAGTTTTCAAGTTATTCAGCTTTACAACTCGGGTGGTTTTCTTACACCAGTTTGTGGTAGTTTCCCCGACTTCATGGACTGCCAGTGCCCTCTGTCGAATTCCTCGTCTCTTCTTCCATACCAATGTGGTATGTTGTAAAAAATTAAAGTTTACAACTTGTACAGATTATCATGTTGATTACAAAAAAATGTGAAACATTACTGTTTATAATGTCTTCAGAAGGTACTGTATTACCAGCCTCGGTAGCGAGTGTCACTAACGCAGGCCTGTACGGTGGCACTCGACTCAGAATTAAATCGGTTCGAATCCTGCTGTTGAAAGGAATTTTGACGGCCAGTGTTTGGCCGGTAAGAGGAGAGGTGGTGCCGTAAAGTTGTTGATCACCAGAGTGGATGCCCTGGGGTCTCCGCCGTCTGTCATGAACTGATGGAATGTGAGACTGTTGATGGTGATCCGTTTGTCAGACGGGTAGGTTAATCCCGGCGACCCCCTTGTTTCCATTGGAGAGGAGTAGGCTAGGTGCCGGCACCGTATTGGACCCTGCTTCTACTCTAACCGTCACACACATAGACGTATCACCAGAGTATACAGATAAATACTCATTTCAGTCACCGACATACAACAGACACTCTTAAGACACAACCCTCAAACTTCGAGGAGGAAAAGTAGCACAGACCTGACCCTTGAAGTCTCCCAGTCAGTCATGCCATACGGTGATCAAACAAGCAACTATGTTCACTCCGTCATCGACTGTACCTAATATCAGTGCTAGTACCAAACACAGCACAGAACTTTCACCGCACCCGTGGTAAACTAGTGTCAGTGTAGTTCGGGAGACTAGCGGAAACCGATCTGAGTATACTATCACCTATCGTGAGCCATCATCCCATAAAGGAGAAATGTAATGACGAGCAGAAAACAAATTTTAGGTGTGCGATCAGATGTTTGAATTAATTGTTGAAACTGTGGACATGGAAACGATCCGATGTATGTTATTCGTAAGCTTGTAAACACTCAACATTAAATGCAGTTTTCCTTCTTGCGCTCTGAATGAAAAGCATTTCCGTTTAAAACTGAAGGTTATTGGCCTGAGTTTCTGCAATGGAACGACACTGCAGCTTTAGCATACTAATGCTCAAACCTTTAATTGGAAACACACTGTACTTTAGAAAATCTTCTGAACTCAGCATTTTAGTTATTATAAACTGAAATTCATTAATGAATCTTCTATTACTCCTTCTTTGAACAATAACCATTCATTTGCCCGACAAAAGTAAATAAACTTTTCAATGACTATCAAGACTTTTTAAGAGAAGTGAAAAATGCTCATTTGATTACTATTGTGACAAGACGTATACTGAGACTATGATGACCAGAAAGTGCTTCGAAGTCAATCAGACCTTAAACAAACTACAGTGAGAGAAAGTGTAATGTGTCAGTATTACAGCTACTTCAGTAGTCATCACTGTGACACGGCAAAGTTGTGCGTCACCAGAACTCGAACCAGGATCAAGGCAGAATACAAGATACCTTAAGGCACACAATTGCGACAAATTACACTCCGTCATATATCATCTTCGACTCCGACTGTCTCCCATAGATTCCCGGCGGGGTCACGGGTTTTCTCTGCCTCGTGATGACTGGGTGTTGTGTGATGTTCTTAGGTTAGTTCGGTTTAAGTAGTTCTAAGTTCTATGGGACTGATGACCATAGATGTTAAGTCCCATAGTGCTCAGAGCCATTTGAACCATTTTTTGTCTCCCATACTTATTATGAAACGTTTAAACAGACTGAGAGGTCACCTGGCCTCGTTTTTCTATGTAGCCGTTTTTAGATTTAATTCCTGTAAATGGTCGTGCGTAGTGATAAAGGACACGCGGGAAAGAACAGTTAAAACATCAATACATACCTCTTCCGACAGAGCGATGTTGGCGTCCACAACTAGTCTAGTCCAGTCGATAGTTTTCATGAAGGCTAGGAGCTCCGCTGAAGTGGAGCCGGTGTATCCCAAATATTTGGCAAACCGTATTGTCCTGTCCGTTGCGTTTTTGGAGAATGCCCAAGGACTTAAAGCTGTTCCGCTCATTCCTATGGCGTTCTTAAATAGACCTGACGATTATCAACAGTTGTCGATTAGGTACACAAATCATATGAGACTCTAACGAATACCTAAGTTTCCTATAAAATACATTAATATAAATATATTTAAATTGGAGCTTACTTACAAATAAAATTTTAAAAAACCTTATGCTGATAACTCAGGTTAATACCTATTAGCAAATAATAGCAGACGGATGAAAACTAGGACTAATCACATCAGATGCTACAAAATGAGACATTAGCCCTTATTTGCACTTTTAAATTGGCATATTTCTAGTTAAGGTCAGTTCCTCTATTTGAAGTAACATGGAAATAAAAAAAATTCTTCCTATTTCAGTATTATCTTTTCATCTTGATACCAGACACATGTAACGTTAATTACATCAACAATGTTTGAGGCGATAACTATAGCGTCCGGCTAAGATGAACATGTCAGTTGAATGTAAGACACTTTCCTGTTGATGTGTCGAGCAGCATCATTCAAGAACGCATCTCTCCAGTTTGCTTCAGTGTAGGAAATAGTTCACACTGTATTAATTACAGTGCCGTACTCCTGTCTCTTTTCTATTTAGTACACAACGTTTATTTCATTTGGACCTATCTGTTTGGTTATTAGACCACGGTCTAGTAAAATAACAATACAATGAAAATAGGTCCTGAGGCGCTGTGGTACGCATAGAGACAAAAGTTCAGCAACAAAGATGAGATTAACTATAACTGTTGTTTATAATGCACCAAAACTAATTTGCTTTAGTTTATACCCGATGACAATAGATTTTTTTTCATCCGATGTAAGTCAAAACACACGGCGAGTCGAAATATTCTTGAACAGTAACGAAAATTTCAATGAGTGTATGTGTAAACCTACAGTCAATATAAGTGGTATTCGTCCAAGAAAGACAACAGAAATAAGTGTTTATAGTTTCATTTCAGCGCGATTCATCTGTAAAGTAATGTCCATGACTCTTGATTAAAGCGCGTAAGGTGGAGGAAGTCGAATGTACATATTCTAAACCGGTAACGATGCCTTTTTAGTAAAACAAACCAAATCCATGTAATGATTTTTAAAGTACATCATTTTGGGCGTCAACGCATTCAAATATTTATTTCCCAGTTGCAATTCCGCCTTTGGGACATTAACAAGTGATACTGCAAAACATTTTGCTTCAGCACGTGCCGGAAGATTTCGAAGTCCGACACGTTTTGAAACAAAATATTTTGCAGTACCACTTGATAGTGGCCCAAAGGCCGAAATTGCAATTGTGAAATAAATAGTTCATACAGTCAACGGCGAGTATAATGTCCTTCAAAAATTCTACGTGGCAGGGAATTCGACCATGAGAAGTTACTTTATGACTGTTTTCTGCTGTGTGCCATCACCATTTTGTGGGAATTGCTGTGTATGGCCGTACAGCTGATGCTACGTACGTGTGGCCGCGTGGAACGAAGTTGTATGAGATTCCCAGGGATATTTTCATGTGTTATGCATGACGAAGCTATAGGAGCACACTTTGATGAATGTACATAAGCATTTAAAACTAAACTACACTCTCATGTAGCGTACGAGCATTTGAATGGCAATTACATTTTTTATAGCAAATTTGTGTCTCTGATCAAATTACATTGATTGGTCAGTTTAACAGACGTATATCGATGGTGTGTTACTCACTTATTTGTTAAAAGGCTTTGGTAAACGTTGCATATTTCTTCTCCGATATATGAGCAAAGGGTGTGTCCAGGGGTGCCTGTCACCATCTGCCATAATTAAAAAGTAGGATACCATCAACTGCAACTGTTTAAAGATAATTCTAACACCAACAGAAGTTCAGAGGAACACGGCCCAATGGATTAGAAAACATATGTTTTGCAAATAGCATGAGGATGAGTTTTTGGGGATACCTTTGCATAGACCTGGTTTCCGGATCATTTTAGGTCATTTATAAAAAAAGGGCCCGGCCATGTGATGGGGTAATTCGAGTAACTCAGTTTTTTACTATGCATGGTGCTGCTTGTGAACGGGTTATTCATACAGTTATGGCGTTATCTTCGGCGTAACTTGAAATGTGAACTTGGATTCAACTTGGTTTTTTTCACGTAAACAATAGAACATTAAACCTGAAACGTTATCCTAGGATCACTTCGGCATTGAACTTACAGGGTTTAGAGAAGAGATCTTCGGCTTAAGGTGAAATCTGAACGCGTACACAACTCAGCTTTTTCACACAGAGAGTGCATATTTAAATTTTCAACAATGTCCTATGATCATTTTGGGATTGAACAAATAAATTTCAACAAACTAATAAATTACACAAATTAAAATGAAAAAAATGTGACTTCTGGCCCGTTATGCTGTATCGGCGATAATATGAATTTTACGCCGATTGCAGCTTTACTGTATGATTAAATGATGATGGCGTCCTCTTGGGTAAAATATTCCGAGACAAGAAGAGAATAGAAGCTTTCGAAATGTGGTGCTATAGAAGAATGCTGAAGATTAGATGGGTAGATCACATAACTAATGAAGAGGTATTGAATAGGATTGGGAAGAAGAGGTGCTTGTGGCACAACTTGATTAGAAGAAGGGATCGGTTGGTAGGACATGTTATGAGATATCGAGGGATCACCAATTTAGTATTTGAGGGCAGCGTGTAGGGTAAAAATCGTAGAGGGACACCAAGAGATGAATACAGTAAGCAGATTCAGAAGGATGTAGGCTGCAGTAGGTACTGGGAGATGAAGAAGTTTGCACAGGATAGAGTAGCATGGAGAGCTGCATCAAACCAGTCTCAGGACTGAAGACCACAACAACAACAACAGCATAACGGGCCGGAATTCACAGTTTTTTCATTTTAATTTGTGTAATTTATTAGTTTGTTGAAATTTATTTGATTTTTATTCCAGAGCAGATCAGTAGATTTGCAAGGAATGATTGGCAGTATTTCATTTACAAATGCAGAACCTCTAAGAAAAGAAACTTATATTAATTTACAATTACACTAAAGTGACGTTAAGCTGGAAAAGCCTGTCCTGGGTTGAAACAAGAAACATCTAGCAAACACATTTGAAACCACGATATAGAGAATAAAGATCAATGGATATTACTGACGAAACAGTCGCCTTAGTTAACGCACGGAGGCTGGATTACCTGCACTCATCGGCGAGAGCACGTGGTAGTGGACGGAGGCGCTGCCCGCACTCTGACCCAGAAGCGTGACCCGGTTCGGGTCTCCACCGAAGGCCGCAATGTTCCTCTGAACCCAGCGCAGGGCCTCCGCTTGATCCTTGAGGCCCATGTTCCCGGGCACCACCTCGTCTCCAGTGCTTATGAAACCTACGAGACGTTTTCACTGTGAACGCAGCATTAAAAAAACTATGCACATAACTGACTGATAGATACTAGGATCTCAGGCTTCTGTTGACTAGAGTGCCGGCCGCGATGGCCGAGCGGTTCTAGGCGTTTGAGTCCGGATCCGCGCGACTGCTACGGTCGCAGGTTCGAATCCTGCCTCGGGCATCGATGTGTGTGATGTCCTTAGCTTAGTTAGGTTTAAGTAGTCCTAAGTTCTACGGGACTGATGACCTCAGATGTTAAGTCCCATAGTGCTCAGAGCCATTTGAACCATTTTTGTTGACTAGAGTGTTTACTACTGTTGCTCGACCTTGCGCTGGCCTACAATGAGCATTCCCTGAACGACGAAACCGCTGATATAGGTTTCAAGTGATACTTCGCCTCAAATTCGACATTACTCGGACAATTTTTGACCCGTTCGATGAGATTTCGGGATTGCAGCCGGATCATGTTGACTTCTTGCCACGATATGTCGACTGGAAATCGTCGAACCATCTTCAGGTGAGTGTCCGTCACTGGAGACCGCAAGTTCCCCGAGTCAACTTCATAGCAAAAAATTGGAGCGAGAACGTATGCGCATTGGCCTCCACAGATAAAACAGTAGCTCCAGAGGGCGCGGATTCCGATAGAGGACGGTCCTGTGACGGAGGCCAATGTGCATGCGTTTTCGCGCCAATTTTTTGCTATAAAGTTGACTCCGGGAACTTGCAGCCTCCAGTGACGTACACTCACCTGAAGATGGCTGGACGATTGCCAGCCGAAATATCGTGGCAATAAGTCAACATGATCCGGTAGCAATCCCGAAATCTCATCGAACGTTCAATACGCCGGGAAAACTTCAAGAATCACAGTTTTTGACATGTTTCGAGGCGCACCTGGATTCTATTTGCAAAACAATGTCCAAATGAAGCCTTTTTATAATACTGTCATAAACATCTCTGACGAAACAAGCTGACAACCCGGAATTTCCCAGATATTTATTTTGTCAATTTTCTGTAAGAAACGAAATCTTTTATGTACGCCGGCTGTACACTGGGCGCCGCTGCTTCGCGTGTCTGCAACGCTGTTTTGTAAACGTCTCTATCGCAACGCTTCTTCATTGCTCTATAGACGAATGGCTACTGACGTTCGCGCATCATTGTTGAAAGCTGCCACAATAAAAAAAAAAATGTTCAAAAATGTTCAAATGTGTGTGAAATCTTATGAGACTTAACTGCTAAGGTCATCATTCCCTAAGCTTACACATTATTTAACCTAAATTATCCTAAGGACAAACACACACAACCATGCCAGAGGGAGGACTCGAACCTCCGCCGGGACCAGCCACGCAGTCCATGACTGCAGCGTCCCTGACCGCTCGGCTAATCCCGCGCGGCAACCAGATTTCCTTAAATTGTCACAAGTGTAGGAGTGTCTTAGTACGAGGGCTTCCAAGAGAGTAAGACACAGCATTTTTTTTCTTCAACAATTCTTAGTTCAGAATAATGAGAATTACATACTCGAAACAATGGTGTTTTATCTACACACCATATTTTTCCATGGAATCTCCATACAATTCTATGGGCTTCCTCCATCGCGAAACAAGGGCGTGTATGCCCTGTCGGTACCAATCCTTGTCCTGGTGGCGGAGCAAGTGCTTCATTGTGTGAAACACGTCCTCATCGTCCTCAAAATGTCTTCCTCGAATGGCATCCTTTATCGGTCCAAGGTAGTGGAATTTCTCCGTGTCCACTTAGGTTTAACACACAAGACTACTTTTTGAGGGGTGTGTTACTCAGTAAGCTTTTCGGTTTTTTTCATATATACTGGGTGGTCCATTGATAGAGACCGGGCCAAATGTCTCACGAAATAAGCGTCAAACGAAAAAACTACAAAAAACAAAACTCGTCTAGCTTGAAGGGGGAAACCAGATGGCGCTAGGGTTCGCCCGCTAGATGGCGCTGCCATAGGTCAAGATGTCAACTGCGTTTTTTTTAATGGGAACCCCCATTTTTATTACATATTCCTGTAGTACGTATATAAATATGAATGTTTTAGTTGGACCCCTTTTTTCGCTTTGTGATAGATGGTGCTGTAATAGTCACAAACGTGTAAGTACGTGATATCACGTAACATTCCGCCAGTGTGGATGGTATTGGCTTCGTGATACATTACCCGTGTTAAAATGGAACGTTTACCAATTGCGGAAAAGGTCGATATCGTGTTGATGTATGTGCAGACACAACGGAAGACGAACTACTCGCTGTTGAGAGGAATATCGTTACACGTATTGCCAAATGCATTGAGGTTGACGGACATCATTTTGAGCATTTATTGCATTAATGTGGTATTTACAGGTGATCACACTGTAACAGCATGCGTTCTCAGAAGTGATAAGTTCACAAAGGTAAATGTATCACATTGGAACAACCGAAATAAAATGTTCAAACGTACCTGCGTTCTGTATTTTAATTTAAAAACATACCTGTTACCAGTTGTTCGTCTAAAATTGTGAGCCATATGTTTGTGACTATTACAGCGCCGTCTATCGCAAAGCGAAAAAAGTGGTTCAACTAAAACATTCATATTTCTTTACGTACTACACGAATGTGTAATAAAAATGGGGGTTCCTATTTAAAAAAACGCAGTTGATATTCGCTTGACCTACGGCAGCGCCATCTAGCGGGCCACCTATACTGCCATTTGGTTTCCCCCTCCAAGCTAGACAAGTTTCGTTCTTTGCAGTTTTTTCGTTTGGCGCTTATTTCGTGAGCTATTTGGCCTGGTCACGATCAATGGAACACTATATATAGTACTCTGTCTTCAGGCCACGAGTGGCCTACCGGAACCATCCGACCGCCGTGTCATCCTCGGTGGAGGATGCGGATAGGAGGGGCGTGGGATCATCACCCCGCTCTCCCGGTCGTTATGATGATGTTCTTTGACCGAAGCCGCTACTATTCAGTCGAGTAGCTCCTCAATTTGCATCACGAGGCTGAGTGCACCCCGAAAAATGGCAACAGCGCATGGCGACCTGGATGGTCACCGATCCAAGTGACGACCATGCCCGACAGCGCTTAACTTTGTGATGTGTGTCCGACTGTCCAATAAAAATCATGAATAGTATTTAAAGAAGTTTTAATCGATAGTATAACTGTACAATGTATTGTGTGGAAATTCGTGATGGTATATTTTAGATATGTGACAATGGATGTATCTGTTCTTTCTGTCTAATGTTCGGTGTAAATTCATATGTAGAGTCTTGCCATTGTTTCTCTTTCTGTTTTAATCTGTTTCTATGTAACTTGATTGACAAGTTGATAATGCTGTCTTTAATGTTCTGTGCATATAGGCCTGAAAATGACGTACTGAAGCGTTGAAACTGGTAGCGGCAAAACAAAATAAAATCATAAGGACGGCTGTAGGTGTTTATTTGTCACGAAAGTAGTGGAAGTCCGAGGGGGCTAAGTCAGGAGTGACAGATGTGGATGGTATCCCCGACCGCTGCAAGTCGTGGAGCTCCTCCGAACTTCCTCCTGATGGCATCACCCTCCGTGCCCAGCGACTAACTGTACTTCCGTCGACAGCAGATGCTCCATAGGCTTTGCATAAGGATTTGTGAATATTCCCCACAGTTTCTTCCGCTGCAGTAAGGAATTCAATGACAGCACGTTGCTTGTAACGTACTACAGATGCCATTTTGAAACTGTCCTGCAGATAATGCTATCTGTCGGAAGTGACGGAAACTTTTCGCGCTCCCTGAGGAGACTTCAAATAAAACAGTTGTAAAGTTTTGCATTCGTAGCATTGTTTTAGGCTGAGTAAAATAAAATCCGGTGCATTACTTTCTGGGCAGTCCTCGTACTCAAGCATAAATGTATTAAAACATTTTGCATGAGGTGGCGCTTATTGGCGTATTTCAGTGTTTCTAACGTCATATTTCCTGAACAATATGTCGTACCATAGTATAATTTTGTAGGTGCCTTTAGCGGCATTTGTGTATACTGTCCGTGAAACTTATCGTGAGTGAAGATAGTAGCACAGAAGTAATAAATTTAAAGGTCACGCATGATGCGGCAGTTCTTCACACATCTCATCGTTTATGATTTAATATCTCCTGAACTATCATAGCTCGGATGGTTCTTACCCACAGAGTAATTCTTGTCTGACAGAAAGAGATATGTGTACGATGTTTGGTTGAAATCAGTCCTGTGGTTTAGGAGGACATGTGGAACACACACACACAAATACAAGTACAACAGACACATCCATTTTTATAATATGTGTGAATTTCCTTACTTGCTCCATTGCTTTTGGACTCTAGTGTGAACACCAAATAAGATTTGATCGTTATGCACTCGTCTCCGTTTCACTGTAAATAGCATCTGTGTAAATGGTTCTGATCTGTGAATTTTATAAATCTACCACGCTCCTGTTGATTTTGAACAAAATAGCAGTAGTTGATAGCAATACTAAGGAATACGAGTATCAGTGCAATTTAGCATTTCATCGTCATTTCGATTGCTCCGTTCTCGAACTTTTCTTCGTAAAAAGCTGCATATAATTTCAAACAGTGGTCCATGCTAAAGAACATAGCGAATGTAGATGTATTACAAGTGCAGTATTTCTAGTATTTACGTAAAGCTACTTCACCGGTTTGAGAAACGCAACCGCAGTTAGGAAGTTCATCCTCGACGTCCTAATCCTAACGTGGTGTCTGCTCCTATCCGCGACGTCTCTTTATCCCCTCTATTCTTTAGCATCGTGCTGTTTTCTCCACTAATACTACGGACTCTACACCCGTCTATGTTTACAGTTTTCAGCACTCTGGAGGAACGTTTTAAGTTAGAAATAGGTTGTTGTTGTTGTTGTTGTGGTCTTCAGTCCTGAGACTGGTTTGATGCAGCTCTCCATGCCACTCTATCCTGTGCAAGCTTCTTCATCTCCTAGTACCAACTGCAACCTACATCCTTCTGAATCTGCTTAGTGTATTCATCTCTTGGTCTCCCTCTACGATTTTTACCCTCCACGCTGCCCTCCAATACTAAATTGGTGATTCCTTGATACCTCAACACATGTCCTACCAACCGATCCCTTCTTCTAGTCAAGTTGTGCCACAAATTTCACATCTCCCCCCCCCCCCATTCTACTCAATACTTCCTCATTAGTTATGTCATCTACCCATCTAATCTTCAGCATTCTTCTGTAGCACCACAATTCTAAAGCTTCTATTCTCTTCTTGTCCAAACTATTTATCGTCCATGTTTCACTTCCATACATGGCTATACTCCACACAAATGCTTTCAGAAACGAGTTCCTGACACTTAAATCTATACTCGATGTTAACAAATTTCTCTTCTTCAGAAACGATTTCCTTGCCATTGCCAGTCTACATTTTATATCCTCTCTACTTCGACCATCATCAGTTATTTTACTCCCCAAACAGCAAAACTCCTTTACTACTGTAAGTGTCTCATTTCCTAATCTAATTCCCTCAGCATCACCCGACTTAATTCGACTACACTCCATTATCCTCGTTTTGCTTTTGTTGATGTTCATCTTATACCCGTCTTTCAAGACACTATCCATTCCATTCAACTGCTCTTCCAAGTCCTTTGCTGTCTCTGACAGAATTACAATGTCATCGGTGAACCTCAAAGTTTTTATTTCTTCTCCATGGATTTTAATACCTAGTCCGAATTTTTCTTTTGTTTGCTTCACTGCTTGCTCAATATACAGATTGAATAACATCAGGGAGAGACTACAACCCTGTCTCACTCCCTTCCCAACCACTGCTTCCCTTTCATGTCCCTCCACTCTTATAACTGCCATCTGGTTTCTGTACAAATTGTAAATAGCCTTTCACTCTCTGTATTTTACCCCTGCCACCTTCAGAAATAGGTATATTGGAACAAACTGAGAGTGGAGTAAGTACCTCCTCCTACTGGCTTCCCGCTTTAGATGTGAACAGCCTCGATTTGTTACTTACAATCACATAGTATGAAACTAGTAGAGCATTAGTTGTAATTCTTACCCAGCACTCCCAGCCGGTAGTTGGTGCCGACGAATATGATATCATTGTCCACAAAATAGTCTGGTGTTACGGAGCTGCCAATTCCTCGTGTGAAACAGCCGCCATGGAACCAAACAATAACGCTTTTCGGCGAGTCGGTCGGCGCCGGAGTCTGAACAAATGCACGCAAAAGCAACAATGATGTCACTTACATATAATTAATGTTGAACGATATACTAAAAAAGAAAATACAGTTTCTCGTCTGACTTAAGGATGTGACTAATGGAGAACACGTTACGTTACGCACCCCTGGACCATAGACGTTGAGGTAGAGGCAGTCCTCGTTGCCGGACAGCGCGTTGCTTCTGAACTGCGGGCACTGCGAAGACGCCTTCAGGGCGTCTCGTTCTCCAGACCAGGCTGCCTTTGTGACGGGTGGCTGTGGACACACAATGGTTTGTGTCTCCTATAACTTCCACAAATCTTCAAAGCACATGGAGACTTGTCTGAAATACTCAACGTAGGATGATGAAATGAAATGCAAAATAACGTGCAAGTGACGTTAGTTTCATTGGCTGGCAGTGTAGCGCATGTATCGTTGATAATAGCGTGTATTATACTGTGAATCCTGAGAAGAACTGTTTCATTCATTTATTTATTTAAAATATAACCTTTTACCTACTACTCTACAACAGGCTATATTTTCTGCCTATAATTTTATTTCTGCATTCACTTCAAGTAGGAGAACGACGACTTTCCGATTGGAACTAGGAGAAGCCACAATCACTATGAATATTGGCGCTACTACATATGTATGTCATCACCATTATTATCTCTGCTACTACTATAAGTACAGAAAACGTCCCGTCTGTTTACACTGTTTACATCGGAGATTCCTCCAGCCGCTCAGAAGCAGTCGGTCCGTAGGTCCACTGTCGGCCAGGGGGCACTGAAGCTCTATTTAAGTTTAGAGCCAGCCTTTGTGAACACATTTTGCACCTTTGGACCGAGGATGTACGAGACATTCCCCTCCTTCTAGGGTCCATTATCATCTTCAGAATCTGTCATCACTGCATGACGCAACGCGTCACCTGCAATATAGTGGCACAGCTTTTCCTGTGGAGAAATGAGAGCATGCCAGTGCAGACAATAATGTGCCTCCCCAACCATTCTGGCCGTTGTGTCAGAAGTTTTGTTAACAATCTGTCAGACTGAATCATGGTACAGGACATGCTTCACATCTGATATTTCCAAGGAAGTCAGATGTTGCCGCATACAGAGGGCATTGCCTTATTATGTGCTCTGGCGTGCCCCGTGCTTGGTAAACGTATATTTTTGTTTCTTCCCTTCTAATTCCTTGTATTTGGATGGTGTCTCTTCAGAAAGTGAATCCATTCTCTTGAGGGCTCAAGTGTCAGAATCCGAGCCTTTGTTCGTCTTTCTCTTGACAACATGCAAAAACTTCGACTGCCATGGTCGTGTGGCCAAGAAGATTAGGACGGCTGCCGCTGTTCACTGTTGCTCTGTTAGCACCACCCAGGGCTACGTTGAGACCGAATATTCCGACAGTGAGTGAGGTTCTACTGAAGCGCCAAAGAGACTGGTATAGCCTTGTGTATTCAAATACAATGTAGGGGAGCAGAATACGGCACTGTGGTTGGCAACGCCTATATAAGACAACAAGTGTCTGGCGAAGTTGTCAGATCGGTTACTGCTGCAACAATGACAGGTTATCAAGATTTAAGTGAGTTTGAAAGTGATGCTATAGACGGCGCACGAGCGATGGGACACAGCATCTCCGAGGAGGCGATGATATGGGGATTTTTCCTGTACGACCACCTCACGAGTGTACCGTGAATATCAGGAATCCGGTAGAAAATCAAATCTCCGACATCGCTGCGACCGGAAAGAGATCCTACAAGAACGGGACCAACGACGACTGAAAAGCATCGTTCAAAGTTACAGAAGTGCAACCCATCTGCAAATTGCTGCTGATTTCAATGCTGGGCCATCAACGAGTGTCAGCATGCGAACCGTTCAACGAAACATCATCGATATGGTCTTTCGGAGCCTAAGGCCCACTCGTGTACCTCTGATGACTGCACGACACAAAGCTTTACGCCTCGCTTGGTCCCATCAACATCGACATTGGGCTGCTGATGATTGGAAATATGTTGCCTGATCGGACGAGCCTCGTTTCAAATTGTATCGAGCGGATGGATGTGTACGGATATGGAAACAACCTGGTGAATCCATGGACCCAGCATGTCAGCAGGGGACTCTTCAAGCTGGTTGAGGCTCTGTAATGGTGTGGGGTGCGTGCAGTTGGAGTGATGTGGGACTCCTAATACGTCTAGATACGACTCTGACAGGTGTTACGTATGTAAGCAACCTGTCTAGATCACCTGCATACATTCATGTCCATTGTGCATTCCGACGGACTTGGGCAGTTCTAGCAGGACAATGCGACACCCCACTCGTCCAGAATTACCACAGAGAGGCTCCACGAAGACTCTTCTGAGTTTAAACACTCCCGCTGGCCACCAAACTCCCCAGACAACAACATTGTTGAGGATACCAGGGATCCATTGCAACGTGCTGTTCAGAAGAGATCTCCGCCCCTCCCACTCTTACAAATGTATGGACAGCCCTGCAGGATTCATGGTGTCAGTTCCCTCCAGCACCACTTCAGACATTAGCCGAGTCCATGCCGCGTCGTGTTGCGGCACACGATATTAGGCAGGTGTACCATTTTCTTCCGCTCTTCAGTGTATAATCTTGCTGAAATCTCGTGAACCAGCCTGGAAAATCGCCATGAGCATGTTATCAAACGCTTTCAATCAAAAGCTTCACTGGGAATGGGAGTGGTCATCTTCACCCCCGCAATATTTCCTGTGATCACAACTAGACTTTCAAATCCACGGGTTCCAATCAATCTCGTGCCACCTCCCACTACTCAGACACTACAGATGTTAAAGATCAGCTTCTGCTTTCCATAGCTGGGTATGGCGAGGCACTGTAAACTGTGAATTTAGACGATGCCTAATATCATAGCGGGCCTCCTCGAGAGTACTTTCAACTGATTCTTGGAAGAACTGCATCAGGCAGGACCTGAAGTAATCAAGTGACTTCGAAACCTGAAAGCTCATACTTAATTTCTCCCTTTCCTTGTTTTACTTGTTGTCCATACACTGATGAGCCAAAAATGTTACTTCCAATGCCTATAGCGGCCTAGTGATGGCTGTTATCTCTGAAACAACATCTTTTCGTTTAAATAGGTACACTTCGTCTTCAGTATAATCGCCTCTTTTTCAAATTGCTATTACTTCTAGTAATAAACGTCGACTTCGAGTAAATAATGGAAAAATTCTAATGAAGGTGAAGGAGTAGAAGATGACGATCGATATCAGGCTGAGCCTGCGGCAAAAATCGGTCTCATCGTCTCCGACAAGCATCGTGAAGGAGACGGGTGCAGTGGCAGCGATAGCGAAAGGTCTCAAGCTGATGGCTTCCTTGCTATGTCGCCTTTGGATTTTAGCAATTTTCTTTCCTGAAAGAACCACCAAATTAAGGGTTCAGTTATCATCCAGAGTTTACTGCACGTCAAAAAATGTATAGGTACATTAATTAAATTTACCTCATTTTATAAGGAACATTATGGATGTTTTCTCCTAACGTTATGTTGCAAGTTTGTTGTACGTCCTCCTGTCTTAATCTTTTAAAGCCAATAGAGCATCGTGCATCACTGCCACTGCACTTTGTGAAATACTTCCAAACTGAGGACTTTACCATTTCTCTGTGAAACTGAAGTCCGAGGACAACACCGAGAAACTGCCCCATAGACCAGGTGAGGTAAGTTTTTCTGCATACTGCACATAGATGCGCACCGTCTAATAGTCCACGTAACACAACAACATGTACGTTATTTATGAATGGTGGGCTCCATGTGTTTCCCAAGTCGTGCAGTGACTTTATGTTTGACCTCTGCTTAAGACAGTATTACTACTCAGGGCACATATTGGTTGAAAACACCGATGATGACTGTTAATCAGTTGAAATCGATTTGCAAAAGTGAATAAATAAAACATGATTTTGCGACTGGTTGCTACATATTACGTATGTTATTGTCTCTGTAATGTTGTACCGATATTTATGTCACGAGTCTGTTTCTAGTTTCTAACTGTACGCTTGTTATTAGAAAAGTGCTGATCGAGTTTCCCAGTTTCTATAATAAGTCAACATTTCAAAGCAATGGAAATTTTACGAATAAATGTAACTCGTTTTTTTAAAAAAAATTATTTTAAAAACGAAAAATTTTAACACTGTTTCTGTGGCATACTGACATACCGGTCTCTTTACCGGGTTATTAGTAAAAAGTGAAAAAAATCCTGTTATAATTGAGGCCAAACAAATACCGAAAAATATCGGTTATTCAGAATTAAAATACCGGTATCGGTTTTAACCGGTCTGCTTATCCCTTCCCTGCAGCGACACTGAATGCCACCTGGTAGCGTTACAGGCCCATAAAGTGGTCAGGAAGTTATATAAACAACGAAACGGTCCAAAACGTGAGAGATACATGTGGTTGAAAGCCGGTACCACCAAAGTGTTGTAGGTCTGAGCCACATCACACAACATAGTTGTCAGAAGATATCCAGCTCTGTAAAGGAGGATAGGTCTTGATCTGAGGCCGATCTACCGACAGTGCACAATGCTGGTACAGGCGCACGTGTTTCACAGCATATCGTTCAGCGCACATGGTCTGAAATGAGATTCTCCAGCAGATGACTCCTATGTTTCCCAAGCTGATCTACAACATTGTCTCCCGGGTTCGATTCCCGGCGGGGTCAGGGATTTTCTCTGCCTCGTGATCACTGGGTGTTGTGTGATGTCCTTAGGTTAGTTAGGTTTAAGTAGTTCTAAGTTCTAGGGGACTGATAACCATAGATGTTAAGTCCCATAGTGCTCAGAGCCATTTGAACCATTTTTTTTACAACATTGTCAGTTACGAATTCAGTGTGCACGGAATCATCGATACTGGACGATAATCAATGGAAACTTGTCGCCTGGTGGGATGAATCACGTTTATCGTTACACCAGGTCGATCGTCGTTTTCTCACACGCCATCTTCCAGAACGACTTCTCGAAACATGAACTGCCCCACGAACGCAGGCCTATGGAGGCAGTATTATGCTATGAGAGAGACTCACCTGGGCTTCCATGGGACCTGTGGTAGTAGTCGAAGGCACCTTGACATTTGTGGACTGCACGAACTATATTATGGATCACCTGCAGTCATTCAAACTTGATGCCTTCCCCGATGTCGACAGGATATTCTAGTTAGATAACTGTCCGTGGCGCAACGCCCGAATCGTGCTATAGTGGTTTGAAGAACTTGATAGTCAACTCACAGTGATGTCTTGGCCACTGACTGCACCTTCTCTGAACACGTCGGAGACGCTATCGGGTGCTGGCTCCACTCCCACAAACCATCGGTCCATAATTCTCGCGAGGGGCGCAGATATCTGGTGCTACGTACCTCCGCAAATCTACCACGGAGTTAACGAATCCGTCACTCAGAGTCGCTGTGTGTTACGTTCCAAATGTTCACCAAAACGCATTTAAGCAAGCAGTCCCAATGTGCTGGCCCGTTATTGTTCTTCCATTGCAGTTTTTAATATGTTGGTGATTGTACAACAGAGCAAACGCTAAATAAGTTGCAGGTAATAAAAACACTCTGATAAAAGCTTATTTGGTATGAGACGGAAGGAACGATTACACAGGCCAACGAAAAAAATTTTGAAGCATTTTTTTTTACTTTGGTAGCTGATCTTTATAGATTGTTGTGAGCTGAATCCAAATGTAGCCTTAGTTTTTTGAGCAATATGCTTTTTATTAATAGTATAAAAACCCTATGCTATACAGTAAATTGGCAAACAACATAAGCATGGTTTGTATTTACAGTGAGCTACTTAAAACAATCATCTGTGTTAATAGAGGTCTCACTTGTCAGCTGGAATTGGTTTGTATTTTTTTTTCTCTTTTTTACTTTGAAGCTTCTTGTGTAGCTTTTTCTACAATGAATCGCTTGCTGACCTTCTCGGTGAAGTGACCAACAGTAGTCCCCCATCATGTTGGTGTTACTGCGCCCTTGGTAGCGTTTTTCCATCGCTTTAATGCCCTGGTGAAAACGCTTGGTAGCGTTTTTCCATCGCTTTAATGCCCTGGTGGAAACGCTCACCTTGCTCCTCACTAACATCTCCCGTATTGTCCGGGAAGTAATCAAGGCGACTGTTCAAAAAATGAATATTCAGGCTCATTAAACATCCTGAAGTTTTAAACTTCTTTAACATTTTAGCTATAATATAAACATATTCTGGATCTTTTTCATGTCCTAAGAACTTTGTAACTACTTGCTTGAATGATACCCATGCTTCTTTCTCATTTAAGGTCATTGTCGATTCAAAGTTAACATCAAACATCAATTTTCTAATGTCAGTTCCGACAAAGACGCCTTCTCTTGGTTTAGCTTCTGAAAGGAGTTGAAACTTTTGGCAGAGATACTTAAAACATGGTCCATCTTTAGGCAAAGCCTAAAGCATTAATCCTAACTTTATATGTAGAGGTGGTAGGAGTACGGTTTTTGGATCTGTGAGGTTTTTGTCTAGAGTGTTCTTTTCATAAGGTTTTAAAGACTCCCTCACAGGCCAGTTCTTTCTGCACCAGTGTTGATCCCTAGCCCTAGTGTCCCACTCACACAAGAAACATGGAAATGTGGTATAGCCAACTTGCTGACTAAGGAGCATGCACTTTACCTTTAGATCGCCACATATCATCCAACCTTGAGCAGAAAAGCCTATTTTATTTAGCACTGCTTCTAGGATTTCATAGCTTTCTTTCATATGTGCAGAACGTCCAACAGGTATAGATGCATACTGTTACCACTGTGTAATAAAACGGCCTTTAAACTAGTTTTGGATGAATCAATAAACAGCCTCCAGTCTTCCTTTTTGTACACTCCTGGAAATGGAAAAAAGAACACATTGACACCGGTGTGTCAGACCCACCATACTTGCTCCGGACACTGCGAGAGGGCTGTACAAGCAATGATCACACGCACGGCACAGCGGACACACCAGGAACCGCGGTGTTGGCCGTCGAATGGCGCTAGCTGCGCAGCATTTGTGCACCGCCGCCGTCAGTGTCAGCCATTTTGCCGTGGCATACGGAGCTCCATCGCAGTCTTTAACACTGGTAGCATGCCGCGACAGCGTGGACGTGAACCGTATGTGCAGTTGACGGACTTTGAGCGAGGGCGTATAGTGGGCATGCGGGAGGCCGGGTGGACGTACCGCCGAATTGCTCAACACGTGGGGCGTGAGGTCTCCACAGTACATCGATGTTGTCGCCAGTGGTCGGCGGAAGGTGCACGTGCCCGTCGACCTGGGACCGGACCGCAGCGACGCACGGATGCACGCCAAGACCGTAGGATCATACGCAGTGCCGTAGGGGACCGCACCGCCACTTCCCAGCAAATTAGGGACACTGTTGCTCCTGGGGTATCGGCGAGGACCATTCGCAACCGTCTCCATGAAGCTGGGCTACGGTCCCGCACACCGTTAGGCCGTCTTCCGCTCACGCCCCAACATCGTGCAGCCCGCCTCCAGTGGTGTCGTGACAGGCGTGAATGGAGGGACGAATGGAGACGTGTCGTCTTCAGCGATGAGAGTCGCTTCTGCCTTGCTGCCAATGATGGTCGTATGCGTGTTTGGCGCTGTGCAGGTGAGCGCCACAATCAGGACTGCATACGACCGAGGCACACAGGGCCAACACCCGGCATCATGGTGTGGGGAGCGATCTCCTACACTGGCCGTACACCACTGGTGATCGTCGAGGGGACACTGAATAGTGCACGGTACATCCAAACCGTCATCGAACCCATCGTTCTACCATTCCTAGACCGGCAAGGGAACTTGCTGTTCCAACAGGACAATGCACGTCCGCATGTATCCCGTGCCACGCAACGTGCTCTAGAAGGTGTAAGTCAACTACCCTGGCCAGCAAGATCTCCGGATCTGTCCCCCATTGAGCATGTTTGGGACTGGATGAAGCGTCGTCTCACGCGGTCTGCACGTCCAGCACGAACGCTGGTCCAACTGAGGCGCCAGGTGGAAATGGCATGGCAAGCCGTTCCACAGGACTACATCTAGCATCTCTACGATCGTCTCCATGGGAGAATAGCAGCCTGCATTGCTGCGAAAGATGGATATACACTGTACTAGTGCCGACATTGTGCATGCTCTGTTGCCTGTGTCTATGTGCCTGTGGTTCTGTCAGTGTGGTCATGTGATGTATCTGACCCCAGGAATGTGTCAATAAAGTTTCCCCTTCCTGGGACAATGAATTCACGGTGTTCTTACTTCAATTTCCAGGAGTGTATTTAATACCAAACTTATTCATCAGACTGGGAATGTCTGAGCAGTACACTAAATCACCTTCTTGTCGAAAAAACTTGGGAAATTGCTGCTGTCTCTTTCAGTATATGTATATGTGGGTTCCAACTCAATAAGTTCTTTTCGTTTAATCTAGAGTTGAGCAATTGAGCTTTTAGTTCATTAAGCCCAGATCCCTAACTAAATCGTAAGCATGGTCTGAGTAAACAATTTATACTCTAGACTTTCTGTATTAAATGGAGTTCATCATTATCTGGTTCATCTAAATCACATTGTACATCATAAAATACTTCTGTTGGAATAGAATTTAAATCTGGTGGTTCAGGAACCGGCAAATCTACACCATGGTCAGATGGCGGATGGAAGTTTAATGTAGCTTATTACCTTCTTGTTTTTCGAATCATGACCAGTATTATCAATACTGCAAAAGTAGCAATCATCAGAATGATTTCTTGGCTCCCTCCATATCATAGGAACAGCAAATCTAAAGACTTTTTCTCCTTTTTGGACGATTTTATCAGATCTTCAACGCACACATAACATACCTTATGCGGCGTTCAAGATTTATCTTGATCACCAAGTTTAGATCCAAAGTATAATAGATAAGTCTGTAATTTTTATTTGGTGTTTTCTAATCACAGATTTACCACAAATATAACAAAAACTGTCAGCAGAGTTTTTACAACCACGATTAGACACTGTACTGAGCACATGTGCAGGAAATGGGAAAGTGAGGTTAGGTTGTCAGTAAACAAAACACCATCTTTTAACACGAAAATAGAATCGACCTTTCTTTGCCAGCAAATGTTTTTCAGCAGTGCTACCAATGTCATATACATTCATTGCACTTCCTTTTAAAATTATTTTAACTATATAAAAGCTCTTAAATTCCTTGAAAAATCACTTAATTTAATACATTTAACTGTAAAAGTGAATAAATCGTATTTGGATTTCCCACCATAGAAAACATAATAATAAGGTATTTTCAGCAAAAGCGTTTTTCCATCGTTGGCCTGTGTTATTTGTTCCGTTGGAATGGAGGTACTTGGTACATTTGTCTCGAACAAGTCTTCTACATTTCGAAATAAATACAAAGAGTGCCTATACACGTATGCAATCATTTAATGATCGTCACTCAGTTACATTAAGGACAGTCATTATCGCGCTCTTTAAATATTCCCCAGACATGAATCAGCCTCCATACAGCTCGAGGTTTCTAGAGCATTTGTCAAGTGTTGTTTTGTGCTGTTGAACATTGTCTAACGTTCAACTTAATGGTTAGCTTGAAGAAGATTATTCCTGGAATGTGGTATAATCGTGGAAGGTTGCCACAAAAAAAAAGAAAATATTACCCAATTATGAATTTTAGCTGTAAGTCTTGTATCTTAGGTATAGGCTCACACCAGTGAAAGCCGCTTTCGCCAGTCCAATAGGAACTCATACGCATAGAGAGACAGCCGTTTTCTGGCGCTCCGATTACGAATTGGAGGTAAAAGGCGACGCTGTTGCGTATTGTTTATCAGTAAACATCTTCAAACGCGGCATATGGAAACCCTCAAATGTAAAGTTGGAGGAAGTTCGAGAGATCCAGCGACAGCGACAGCAAATACTATGAAAATGAGCAGAGAGACTCAATTAACTTTGTCAACTAAGGAGGACTTTGAAAACTTGCCTGCACATACCTCAAGGCTAGGAATGTTGGTTTCGTTTACAACGATTACAACAATAGCATCTGGAACCTCCACGTGTCGTGGTCTGCAGTACTTACTGTGTAAACCCGACTCTTAACTAAGACGCAATGAGGTGGCGCACTGGACTCGCATTCGGGAGGATGACGGTTCAAACCCGCACATGCCCCTCCAGATTTAGGTCTTCCGAGTTTTCCCTAAATAGCTCTAGGCAAATGCCTTTGAAAGGGCACACCGGTTTCCTTTCCCATCATTGACACAATTCGAGTTTGTGCTCGGTCTCTAATAACCTCTGGGTCGACGGGACGTTGTAATCAGTCCTCCCTCTTTCTTTTTATTAACTATGTTCTAGGCCAGGACCAGTAAGGCAACTGACAGTCTCATTTCTCCTATCATCTCAGTATCTACATTCTTAGCATAATGTCCAAGTCATTTTGTAATGTCTGAAATATCTCGCTGTTTCACTCCTGTACGCAGCTGCTCGCTTACCAAGGAATGGATGACCAAAAATTCCGCTTCATATCTGATATGAACGTGAGCTTCTTGAGCATCATAGAATGATGGATATTGTGAGAAAATCATGCGTCCAAGAACTACCATTGCTTAGTGTGTTCCAGAAATGTTTGCGAAGCACTAATAGTAATTACCACTTCAGAAACCGTGACATAAAATGTGATGAGTGACTAAATGTTTTCGAGGCCGAAATGAAACCATTGAAGATAGATAACGTTCAGGTCTACCATTACGAAGCATAGCAGCAGACAACACGGGACGAGCGCGACAAATGCTGTTTCAGAATAAATTACTGTTCTGAGATGGGTATCAGAGGAATTGAGGATCAGCAGGAATAGTCTTAACACTGTCATTCAAAAAAGAATAGATATTCAGAAGATCTGTTCCCCATTAGTGCAAAAGATATTAACCGAGAATCAGAACACAACAAAGGAAATTGTACGAAATTTTGTGGATGCATGTGACCGAAACCACTCCTGCAAACCACGGTCCTCTCGAAAAGAGTATCAGTGATAAGACAGTGTTGACCTCCTTTTCTAACAGAAACGACATAGTCCGCCGAGAGTTGGTTCCGGAAGGCCAAACTGCCAAAGCCGAAATCTACAGGCGGCCTATGCAGCGGTTCCTGTTACGCATCCAGTGTCTTCGCAAACAGTCATAGAGCACTGGTACTGACGTCTGCTGTAGCACCACTGCTGCTAGCACTCTTGGTTAAGTGAGGCCTAGAATTCATACTATAAAGCTTTGAGCCAGTCTTCTGGTTCAGTTTTCACCTTTCTCATAACTGGCTCATAAAGTGAAGGGATGTGGCAGTGTTGGGGGATCCATCCGTCGTACACGGACGTTAATTTTGATTGACCCCTTAGTGCTATTCCAGAGGGGTAGGCTACGTGCCACCACCAGATTCCACTGTCTTCCTTTTTTGTCATCAAGCAACAGAAACAACATTACATTATACACACACTTTTGCAGTCACCTATACAAGATAAATGCACATAAGACACACCTCTCACACATCGTGAAGGTAACAGACCACTGAACGAAAATGAAGGACATTTTGTTCACATAGCCGCATGAACCTACCCCTCATGATTTCCCAGCCAACTATACCGTACGATTTTATTTTAATTAGTACCATACTTGTGCTACCTAAACTTTTGGCAAATGATTCATCCTTCCCAATAAACCAGATTTTTTTCAATAGTCTATCACTACGTTTAACTCTGTCCTAACCATTCAGACTAATAAAACGTTTTCTCGATAAATAGTTAATGCATGAAAACCATTACGAACTGCTACAGCAGCAGCAGTTCTCTGTCCTGAAACACAATTAACTAGAGTGCAAATTGTGTGCCATATGTACTGCTTTCCTTTTTATTTGACACAAAGCTACCTTAGCAACATGATTGCTTCACGATAGCACTCATGAAACGATTGTGTTTCTTCGCCCTTGACTGCAACCAAGTAGCAAACATTTAACATAAAAATTTTGAACCTATAAATGTCGAGATGTTAGAGACCAATTAAAATGCGTCGCGAGAGAAATTTATAGATAATGCCATTTTTCATTTATGTCGTGTGCGCTGTGTTGGGTGCAGCCAATGAAGTCACTTGTTTTGAATCAGCCCATGAGTTTCTGATTAACTTGTCACGTAGAGACTTTATCCATCTGGTCCTTTTGCTGGCTTCACGCAAGTAGACTATTGATAAATGATAAGATCACTTCACACAACTGTAGTGTGATAAGATAGTACGTATCAAAGTAAATAATGACTACCTCTTGAAGTTTGCTGATGTTCTCAAAGTCAACAGATAAATGTAATTGCAGTTTCACGCAGACTTGCAATTAACACCGATTTAAGAAACTAGCGCAATGTAGCCAGCAGCATACGATGTTATTAGTTTTGGGTCTTTCTAGGTAGTGAAAAGTCTCACAAAATCTGTCATAGAACCCAGAAAATGAAAAGACTAAAGATGTCTTTCCTAAACATTAGCTCCAATTAACCGACAATCAATTTCTTTTTCTATTCAGTCGGCTCAGTTTTATTTTACTATTGTTTAAGAAACAATTAAACTGGATCACAAAGCAGGAATGAACAATAAACAAGAAATTTGTGAAACACATGACAGCACTAAAAATAAAACAATGACGTTTCAGGCTGGTGTGAGCACAAACGTCACGACATTCTAACAGACACAGACAGACATGACGGTCTTGTAGTTTTATTATTATTGTAGATGTAAATCAGTAAGGACATGCTAAGGAAATTATTCCATTCCATCTTTGCTTGGTAGTACAGAAACCTTCTATTGCTAATAAAGAAGACGTAAAAAGCGCTACATTGTGACGAAGAGTTTGAAAACCTCAGGCCATGAAGTTAGTCGTTGTCCTTTTGTAAAATAACATCTTAAGCGCGTCTGAAGGTTACGTAAATGATAATGTACTAACTGTTGTTAATGTTCCCAACTTTCAAGCCTTTTTAGAGTACTCCAAACATGGTTTTTACTTCATCACAAATACCGTTGCGCAAAATGTTCAGACTGAGGGTACCTGGTAACGAAGCAATTAAAATTCTGCAAGCCTCTTCATTTGCTATAACCAGTCCGTAACGCACCCTGACACTCAGTGTGGAGCTTGTGTTGAAATTTTAGCAGTCATTTTTGGTCCCTCTATGAATTTAACACACCGTGATGCACTTTTTTTGAAAACCACTAATTTCTATAATGAGGAGCACAATAAAAAAAAAAATAGGTACTTGCCTGAAATCTGAGGTCGCCAACAGGAGGCTCCGCATACGGGATCCCCTGAAACCGATATATGGGGTTGCCGGTGTATGTTTGAGACAGTTCACCTCTCAAGGTACCCTCTTGTATGTTCACCGTTACGTATTCCTGTGCCTGTAACGAAAAAAGAAAAACTTGAGAAATGGAGCAGGAAACTGGTCTGGATATCTGGTCTAAGGATTGGTAATAAGAATGAATGAAACGGTTAATCGTTAATTACCACTTCATAGGATCACCCGTGAACAATAACGGGGAATGATATGCAGCTAATGAAGATGTGTGCGACGAATCATCATAGGTTGCCATCACAGCTCTCTAACAATCTATGATGGCCCGACGCATATTGAGATGTACTCTATACAGACGTAGTATTCCTACTCACTAATGTAGTCAAATTGTCAACGTGTAAAATAATATTTCAGTGAACTTGCTGAATGAAGATTTACCTATGTCATACCACAGATACTGTCTTTGTCTATCAAAAATTTTCTTCAAATTGGAAGTGTTTTTCTGAATGGTTTTTTCGCTTTGACTAAGCTAGCCGTTAGATGTGTGGTCATTTCTATTAAATTAATTCCTTCTTTTTTTGTATATATTTCGATTTAATTTTTATGTCTATGCACTCCACAATCTGGTTTATTTTTAGCAATATTCTATGTAATCACACCTTTCTATTCAAATCCTGTTTTTCCGTCGTTCGCCCTCCTACTCGATGAACTGCTGCGCTCCAAACATACCCTTTCAAGCTGTTCTACCTCAGCAGCAGCATAATAGCAGTCTTTAGACACATTAAATTTTTGTCTGATCTACATGATACCCGCCTTTTGCATGGAATCCAAATATTATATGACCAGCCTCTAAAAAGAAAACTGCATAACTGCCGTCCGATTACCAGGAAACAGGAGCTTTGTGTATCGAAAAACCAAGGAATATATAGATTTCGTCGAACTACCTACATACTTAGCTAAACTCTAACTGCACGAGGAATATCAGTTCGACTTTCCTGAACACGTCAGTACGATGCAACAGTAAGTAAGTGAACTGAGGACATCTGAACTGTCGTAAATGCAGATTATAAACATCATTGTCTAAGGAAATATAGAACGTGAGTTAATGAACTTACATATACGGAAGAAGGTACCAAACATAAATGCACAGTTATGGCGGAAAGAATCAAAGCCCTGAAGTCCATGTCGTTCTGTAGTTACTGACCCTGTGAAGGAACAAGCGTCAACTAAGTATCTGTGTCTTAGAATTAAACTGTCTTATCAGTTACGCCGCAGTCAACAACACAACCACAGATATCTAGCACTCGGTCTGTAATTAAACTATCCGATTAAAAATCACCTTGAGATAGTAACGTCCGCAAAACACTCAAGAGCAGTTTTTAACATCACATTTGTGATGGATTTTCCTAACAAGTGTTTCAGATACTGTAAGGCTATAGCATGTTTGTGTGGTGATGCGGAAAGTGAAAGAGAGAGAGAGAGAGAGAGAGAGAGAGAGAGAGAGAATTTTGCGAGTGGAGTTTATGTGTGTATGATAAACCCTTTCTTCGCCGCGCGGAGTGGCTGTGCGGTTAGAGGCGCCATGTCACGGATTACGTGGAACCCTCTCTCCGGAGGTTCGAGTCCTCCCTCGGGCATGGGCACGGCTGTGTGTGCTGTTCTTGGCATAGGTTAGTTTAAGTAGTGTGCAAGTCTAGGGACCGATCTCCTCAGCAGTTTGGTCCCTTAAGAATCTACACACATTTTAACATTTAATAAACCCTTCGTTCAAAAATTTCCTTCCTTCGTACCTCCTCTGCGTTACCACAGATGACGTGTCACTGATCTCATTTGTACTAAGACGCCAGTACACGCATGGCGCCTAGTTACTTCCACCGCCCACAGTGAAATGCGTAAGCTCTGAACAATATTCAACAACCTGCAGTCTTCCATAGTTGTTGTTTCCTGCGCAGGAAACAGCACATAGGTCGTGAATCCGTCATCTAGAGGCTTTAATCAACAGTTAACGAGGAGCTGGTATTGTATAAATAATTAAATTTTAAATTGGTTTGTTTAAACGGGATATCATTCGCTTTTTATTAACAGAATACGAGAAACAGCACAACTATAGTCCACTTTACGAATCACAAATAATTTCTATTCTTCGTATTTTCACAGAGAATAAACAAAACGCTGAATTGCGTGCTTCAGTAATTACTGTCAAACTACTTCTCACTTACATCTCCAAAAACTAGAAATTGCTTACGAAGTACTTGACCAGTATCGACCGCGGCGGACAACAACTGCCGATCGAGCTCAGGTCTGACAGTCGACCCAGCACGCTCGCGCGACCCGAAGATCTCCGAAGTGCTTCTTTGCCTACTATTGAGAGGTGCTTTTATAATAAATTCAAGTACATTTTCTGTTTAGCTCTTGTAAGACTAATAACGGAAGTTTATCATTTTGGTGCGTTACTTCCGAACACAGCAGTCAATCGAGGAGAGGAACCACAGGTTAGACGGCCTTTCTCACGATACAGGTCTGTCACACGTCACACCACATTAAGTCTGAAACACTACAACTCTGTGGATCATCATACAATTTCTAGGCGTTTTGCGAAGTTTACTTTATTAGTTGCGCTGAATATTATTCTTGTAAATAGGTTGTCAAGTTACAAATGCTATTTGTTATTTAAGAAAGAGAATACGCATGGAATATTAACATTTTGTAAGTAGACAGGGAAAAGCTATAGTCAAAGAGTCTAATAAACTGTAAATGCATTATCGCTGGGCGTGCGACCGCGCCAAAAGCAGTAGCAGTTGGGTGTCGCAAGGAGACGATTGGTGTCGTTGGTTGTGTGTATTCGTCGGTGTGGCTATGCAAAAGTGCGGGGACAAAATGTCTGTTTCCGAAGTGCGGAGCAGTGAAGATCGAATTGATTGTATGGCGGATGTTTAATATAGGCAAGCCATGGCTTTTATTGGGCACAGTACAAATGCAGCAAGAGTAATTCACATAACTTCAAGAGTACTGTGGGCCCTTGCTATTGGCTATGGTAAGGCAAGAAGATCCACTTGTACCCTATTTTACAGATAATTTAAGCCACTCGACAAACCAACGGCATCATGAAGTGGAGTGGATCTAGACTTTTTGTAACCAGAAGTGTAATAGACTGAGCAGCGTAATTGGAATTTTATTGCTTGAATAACATTTTTTTCGTGAATATTGTCACATAAATAAATTTCCTAAGTCTTACATCCAAGTATTATACATCCTATCCCTTTGTATGAACCAAGATAATCAGAAAATAAACTGAAAATGAAGAGAACATTAATTTATTAGATTATCAAAACAATTTTTCCAACTTTTGGACAGTTACGTAATGATGATACCTTGGGTTATAATATGAATAATGTCAGAAACAGAATGATGCAAAAACCAATATTAATTCATTTGCTAAAAATAGAGTAACTTTCATAAAAAAAGAATGGTAGCAAAAATTTACCTAACTTGGACACCGAATTTCATTGTCAAAACACAGTTCTAATTTATAGCTTGTGGCATAACTTGTAACTTTCATTAGAAAGAAATACCAAAGTAATTGCTAAATTCAAACAATCTGTCTGCATGCTACAATCACGACAGTCAGTATTACGGTGAGTAACGTAACAAAACGTTTCTGTCCACAGCCGGTAAACAATCTTACTTTAATTGATCTTTGAAAGTGAAATACAGAAAAGTCATGCTGTAGCTTGCTACAATGCAGTAGTACTATTTTTATCGGTGAGTTATTATTTGTCTCACTTCCTGCAACGTTTGTGAAAGTGAGAAATAGCGAGCATCATCGTGGTTCAAAGGCTACTCTAAACCCCAGAACCCCCTGTATCTGGCTGAGTAAGAGAGTCCGAAGGACAGGGGAAGGCAAATCTGTACCACAGAACCACGCGCCGGTGGAGGTCTATGCGAATAGGAAACATGCCGTCGCATCAGCACCGCCCACTACTTCCTTATCCGCTTCCACAGAAATTAAAAGTTTTGTAACGCAATTTAAGCCGCCATTGCCCTGACAGACGGCTTGTGGCTGGCCTGCTGAAGACTTCACGTGGCTTTAAAGCGAACTAAGGGTATACGTATTTCAGTGACAGTCATATCAAATGTAAACTCATTTTTTTCATACAAGAGTTGCACCAAACGTATTTATTCCTTCGGATTTTTAAGATTTTGTGAACAGGCCACGTTATTTAGGTACCATAATTTTAACACAGCATGACTTGCAATATTCTCGATACGCTTGACAAATAACAAAATACCTGTCATAATTAATGAAGCAGACTTTGCGAATAATTGTGTGGATCATTTTCGCTACAGTTGGAAATCAAATGAGATCGTGGCACAAGTTGTTATACGTTGCGTAGTAACATAGTTCGTTTATCATACGTACGTCAATTACCATAATCCTAAATGTCATGTGTTACTCTTCTCATTGTAACAAGAACTGCATCGTGTACTTTTGAATATACTTAACATAAACGCTACTAGATTCATGGCACATGTAACAAAAAGTAGCGACATTGTGAAACAAAGATTCTAAAGAACAGATTGTCCTAGAATAGCCTAGTTATTACGCTGTGTTTGCTTCTTGACATCGGGTAATTGAGTCCTGTTACTGCAAGAGAAACAGGAATTAGTATAAAGCAACTGCTTATAGGATAGCAATAGAATGCACATTTAGAAGTCTGCAAAACAGGAAGAGGAACATGTCACCACCTGTAGCTCCTGCGAATTTTTACGACGCATATATCATTCAGTTTTATCATTATGAGAGTATGGAGAGGCGATCTGTTTTAATTGTTAAAAACCATTCAAAAACCAAGATCGCACAAGATTTTTTTAAAATTACAGACAACTGGTATCAACAGTCTTAGCTGTTATCTTCAGATCGCCAACATTTTTTGTAGTAAAACATGTTCATTTTACCCTGAACTCCATGCACAAGATGTCAAGTTGATAAAATTCTGCACGTTATAGACGTTTGGCATCGCTACATATTTTAAATACTTTATCGATGACAAATGTTTATAATGCGCTGGGTTTCATCCATTTGACATCTTGTGCATGAGGTTCAGAATAAAATGAACATGTTCTACTATAAAATATGTTTAAGGGCTGAAGATGAGAGCTAAGACCGTTGGAACCGGTTGTCTTGAACAAAAAAGGAGAAGTAGTAAAGAAGAAGAAGTAAAGAAGAAGTAGTAAATCGACAGATCTGCAGAGTGTGCAGGATAATGGAAATTGCCGAAATGCCGGATTAGGTAGTGGGGAAACATTTATCGAATAACTGCTATGGAAGCGTTAGCCGTGTGGGCTGTGGCTCCATGTTGTTCGAACCACGTTTCTGCCATATTGACCCCTAAATCCTCAAGTTGCGGCTGCAAAAAATTGAGTAGCATTACAACATCACACTCAAAATTAACAGTTACAGCGAGGCCGCCTTCTTAAAAAAATAAAAAAATTAAATAAAATTAAAATAAAAAATAGTGACTGTTTTGCATATTTACAAAACCGTTCAAGTGATAGTGAACTTCATCGCTCATCATTAACAAAGCATCATTGGTAGAAAAAACATCAAGCATTCTCTTACGAAACAGCCGATGTTCATTAAAATCACGTCCGTGAAATTTCTGTACATCATAATTTTATAATGATGGAATTGTAACTCACAGTTCAGCGGGTGACGAGACATGCCCAATTTCGGAGCACGCTGCTTTGTGCAGTGTGCGAAGAGCAGACGCTCTTATTCTGTCGACGTTTTCTAGACCTTCATAACTGACCCAGTTGTGCAAAAAGAGATAACCCAACGAAGCATCGTGTTGCGGTCAGGTACCGAAACATTACGCACAGTATTGAATTGGGTAGGGAAAAGCCGTTGAACAGTGATAACACATTCATTAATTTTCAAATAATGTTCACAAGTAAAAACACGATGCTTAACGACTCACTACGCCACTGTTACTGAAACTGGATGCTCTAATCAACAGAGTAACTGGCTGCTACCCTGCTACTTCGCATCTCAAATTCACGCGTTCATTTTGCACCGTCCTGTATAATTTGTGTGTTTAGGCAAAAAAATCAACGTTTATTGAATTATTTTTTTAATGTGAATTTTCGGATTATCATTATTTCTAACAGTCCGGACGACTTGTTGTTCCATCCAGCCTGGATAAACAAGTTTCCACTGCACTTGGTAACCATCACAGGTATAAGTAGTGGATAGCGCAGGCTTTCCGCCATTGACGGTGTACAACATGGGTGACCGAGAATTGCCTCTCGAGCCGTGCACTGGTAGAGTGCCATAGCGGTGAACATGGCTGGCATATTTCCACTAGCGCGACGCCTCGATGGCTGAGCGCGAGGAGGTGGAAGAGGGGGAAACAGAGAACGCGCGACATTTAAATGGCTATGCAGTCCTATAGCATACGACTTGGTTTCATATGTCAAACTTCCCTACGACGTAGATCAAAAAGAAGACAAATTTTCGGTATCATTTAATTACTTTTGGCGCGCTGAAGACGTATTATAGTTGTTATCCGGTAGAGCTTGTCGGCGTACGGACAGATGCAGACAATTTCACTGATTTTCGCACTCAGGTTGCAGCGAAATCGTGACTTAGTTTCATAACTGAAAAATCGTCTTCCACACATATGTGTTGGTCGAAATATTGTAGCACCTTTGCAACTTCATCATGAAGACGTGGAAACTCTACGTGAGGAAAGCTGTGTAGACGTTACGGACACTTTTTACGTTGAAGGGATTTGTCTTTGAAATGGGAATTACCTCTTAGATCAATTGGCTATATATGTACACGTACAGGGGTGCATTCAACTGCAACGGCAAACCGTGTCAAAAACAGCTGGAAAACATGTAATATGGGAAGTCTCTTAAAAACGGTTTAGGAAATCATTCTTATAATTCATTCCTTAGGTTAGTTAGGTTTAAGCAGTTCTAAGTTCTAGGGGATTAATGACCTCAGATGTTAAGTCCCATAGTGCTTAGAGCCATTTGAACCCTTTGAAGCATTCGTCTGGATGACCGCCTGTAAGGACCCAACCGTCGACGTGGTGTAACAAGAAATGCAATTCATTCGGCAAATGACAAGTATCTACTGATCCACGGCGAAACGTCAGTGATGCTGTGCCCACTACAATCGTAACTGACTATGTCGTTCGATGAACACAGGAACATGTGTTGTGGAGACCATATTCAACAATAATATTTGAACGGTGCGCTCCGAAATACTTGTCACTGTACCAGCGTTGTACTCTGTTGTCAGACCTGCCACAGATCACTGCCTATCCTGCATGAAACAGTGGGGGATACTCCGACCTCTACGTTTTGTGACGAGACATGGACGTCCAGTACCAGACGGCCTACTCTTTTTTTTCTGTCGTTCCCCACTTTCCATAAGTGTTCACGACAGTAGTACTCCAACATGTGCCCAGCTTCGCCGTTTCAGAGATTCTCGTTTCCAGTCGCAGCGCCACAACAACTTGTCCTTTGTCAAAACTGTTTACGTCAGTGGTGTTACGAATTTGCGACCCATATCTCCGTATTATTACTGCCCATTCGTCTCTCTGCCGCTTACATTCTTTCCTTACTGCTTCACGTGCCTGCAACACCACAGGGAGGCATCCATCCACGCGGTGCGCAGTAGTCATAATGTTTTGCCTCATCGGTGTACATAGAGAATTCTCACCCCTCCCTTCTGTCATTTTCACTCATTTTTAAGGTTCCCGACAACAGATTGTTGGACTGCCTCTTTCTGTGCAAACATCGAGGTGTCTGTGAACTTGTTTCGTATCACGAACAAACAGCGAAGGGTAAATATCGCTGACATCAAGATTCTACCGAACTGAAAAGAGTTGTGACGACCGAGAGATGCCACACTACAATACTCAATGAAATGTCACGCTATTTCGAAGAGTAAAGTCGAGACAGGCCAGGCCTAGGACCGCAAGCAAGCCACACACCCTGCACACGTGATGTCCGGCACGCCTTGGCTGCCTCTGACGTACAGCATTATTAGTGTGCTGTTGCGTTCCGCTGGACTCGGAGACACTAAGTTGAAAGACGCGGTCACCTCGTTGCCTTTGTGTGTCGGCTGGCTTGCTGTCCCCGTCGCATCTCCGCCCACTCCCTACCCCACTGACAGCTGGTCCTTATTCTGCACCGACGGCCGTCCCAAAACTCTTGGAACCGATTCACCACGGTGAGCCGCGTGACAAACCTACTTATGAGCTGGGAACACAAATGAACGTGCACGAAAAACAAGTGGGTAGGATGTCTCGTTTAATAAAATTCATTAGTATTTAATGGTGGGACATAGCTTTATACGAAACGAGATATTGAAGAGTTGATTCTTCGATAACACCCTTCGATAGATTTTCGGGGGCTTTTTTTTCCCCCAAGGAACTTCTCGATAGAATAGGAGGAGTGACCCACGAGGAAACTCTTCAGTTTCGATTTGAAAGCGCGTGGATTAATGCTAAGATTTTTGGATTCGAGTGGCAGCTTATTGAAAATGGATGCAGCAGTAAACTGCACACCTTTTTGCACAAGAGTTAAGGAAGTCAGATCCAAATGATGGTTTGATTTCTGCCGAGTATTAACCGAGTGGAAGTTGCCTATTCTTGGGAATATTGGTAACATGAAACGACAATAAGGAATATACGTATCGAGAGCGACTCATGAACAGAGGTCGACAGGAGGTTTGTGAAGTAACACCACTTATTGCCCGAACCGCCCGTTTCTGAGCCAAAAATATCCTTTTAGAATGGGAAGAGTTATCCCAAAATATAATACCATACGACAACAGCGAATGAAAATAAGGAAAGTAGACTAATTTTCGTGCTGAACGATCACTCACTTCAGATACCGTTCGAATAGCAAAAATGGCAGTATTAAGTCTTTGAACAAGATCCTGAACGTGGGCTTCCCACGACAGCTTACTATCTATATGAACACCTAGAAATTTGAACTGTTCAGTTTCACTAATCTTATGACCGTTCTGTGAAATTAAAATGTCATATTTTGTTGAATTGTGTGTTAGAAACTGTAAAAACGAAGTCTTACTGTGATTTAGCGTTAGTTTATTTTCTACAACTCATTAACTGAGGTCATGTGCGGAACTATTTGAAACTGAGCCAATGTTGCACACAACATCCTTCACTACCAAGGTACTGTCATCAGCAAACAGAAATATTTTAGAGTTACCCGTAATACTAAAGGGCATATCATTTATATAAATAAGGTACAGGTTCAAATGGCTCTGAGCACTATGGGACTCAACTGCTGTGGTCATCAGTCCCCTAGAACTTAGAAATACTTAAACCTAACTAACCTAAGGACATCACACACATCCATGCCCGAGGCAGGATTCGAACCTGCGACCGTAGCAGTCGCACGGTTCCGGACTGCGCGCCTAGAACCGCGAGATCACCGCGGCCGGCAATAAGGAACAGGAATGGCCCTAACAATGATCCCTGGGGCACCCCCCCCCCCCCTACTTGACAGTACCCCACTCAGACGCCACATCACAGCCATTATCAACATTGTGAATAATGACCTTTTGCTGCCTGTTGCTAAAGTAAGAGGAGAACCAATTGTAAGCTACTCCCCGTAATCCGCAATGGTCCCACTTCTGGAGCCACCTTTCTGTGGTCTCATAAGTAGTTTTATCTCATTGTTTTTCAACGGCTGTATGGAGGCGAATACATCAGTTCCCGTCAGATCACAGAACTTCAGCGCCGTCTCCACAGTGTCTGGTGAAGTGTCGCCATGCGAGACGCTGCTGATTGTCATCGGTCCGTCGGTTAGGACGTTAAGCTTGGCGAACATTTTCGTGCTCTTCGGGAGGAGAAGGCTGTGTGTCAGTACCGGCTTTCATCCTGTCATTCTCACATAATCTACAACACGAACATGACACTGCATTACACACACCCGTCACGTCACCTAGACTTAACAGACAACCTCACGTACAAAGCTTTTATACTTCGCGAAGGAAAGGTGCCTACAGCTGGGAAGATAGGAAAAATAGTTCGAATTAGGTGTCTGAGCCGGCCATTCGGGGTCTCGCAGCCATTCATGACATTCCACTCTACTTTACGCTCTCATTGTATGGACTATTGTATAGACTAATAGTCCCCCTCCCCTGCCCTGGCGTACGGGACTACAAGTCCCACCGCCACACCTTCACCTGCCCATGTTAGGCAAAATTCTTCTGCCTGACTCATGTAGTACTATCACCGTCAGAGGGTGGCACGGGACTACAAGTCCCACCGCCACACCTCCAAAGTGAATTGCAGTGACGGAGTCACTGCCCTGTGGAAATTTACTGCCTCACCAACACAGTTAGACCGCAATAGACCGGTGATGCTGTATTGTAACATATCACCCCGGACTACAAGTTTTGACTAATAGTCCGCAGCTCGTGGTCGTGCGGTAGCGTTCTCGCCTACCGCGCCCGGGCTCCCGGGTTCGATTCCCGGCGGGGTTTTCTCTGTCTCATGATGACTGTGTGTTGTGTGGTGTCCTTAGGTTAGTTAGGCTTAAGTAGTTCTAAGTTCTAGGGGACTGATGACCATAGATGTGAAGTCCCATAGTGCTCAGAGCCATTTGAACCATTTTTACAGCCTAATACTACTTCTGAAAGATACAGAAATTAACTTGAAATGAGATTTAAAAAATACTGTCTTGCTCTTTGAATCGCTGAATCGCCTCTCGGAAGTTACAATCGTAGGTACAATTCATTATCAAATTGGTATCAATATACAGAAACAAAATTTCTGAGCCACAGTATCCAATCTTTTGGTGTATATCTACGGTTTTTAACTGACCTCTCATTTTTCAAGTACAGCCATTATACAGGGTGTCCCAAAAAGAATGACCCAATTTTAACTTGTAATAATATGGAGACAAATGTCACTAGGTAACTGTAACGGCACTAGATGTAATCGGCATGTTCTAGAGTTTCAGAAAAAAATCCGCTAGATGTCGCTACGAGTGCTGACTGGAGCGTGCAGACAGTCTAACGCAATATGGTGTCCGCGCAACAGAAGGCGTATTGTGTTATTGAATTTAGTCGTACTCAATCAGTAATAGCAGTTCAGCGGGCGGATCATATTAGATTTCGTGCTAAACCACCACCACCAAAGAACATTCGACGCTGGCATAAACAGTTTGAAGAAATAGGGTACCTCTGTAAAGGTAAAAGTCCCGGCCGGCCACGCGTTCCTGAACAAACAGTGGAACAAATCCGACGAGCCTTTGAGCGGAGACCCCGCAAGCCTACGCGTCGTGCTAGCCGAGCTCTTGCGTTACCGCACATGACAGTGTGGCGTGTGTTAGTGTGTCCTTTAGCCCTCAAACTATACTGATTACAGCCGGTACAAGCTCTTCTAGATACTGACAAAGTGAAGCGAGTCGACTTTGGCAATGCTGTTCTAGAGGACATGGAAGATGACACTTTTACGTCACGGTTAATATTCAACAATGAGGCAACTTTCCATATTAGCTGTAAGGTTCACCATCATAATGTGCCTATATGAGGGCTCGAAAATCCTCATGAAACAATTGAACACGAACGTGATTCACTAAAAGTGAATTTTTTTGTGCTGCTTCGCAAAGCAAGGTTTATGGACCCTATTTTTTGAGGAAGAAACCGTAACAGGACAATCATATCTTGCAATGCTACCGAACTGGTTATTCCCACAACTTGACTCTGACAATTTCATCTGTCAGTAAGATCGACCATCACCGCATTGGCACAACAATGTACGCAGTTTCCTCAATGTCAACATGCCTCAGTGTTGGATAGGGCGTACAGGTCTGCGAGACGAGGCTTTACACTTTTGATCTCCTAGGTCCCCTCATGTAACGCCATGTGATTTCTTCCTGTGGGGATGTGTTAAACAATGTGTTTACGTTCCTCTCTTACCTCGTGACATTGATGAACTAAAAACCAGAATATCAGCTTCTGTAGCTTCAGTGACAGAAGACACCTTACACTCAGTTTGGGATGAATTTGGCTATCAGCTTGATGTCATATGTGCAGCCAGTGAAAGACATATTGAACATTTATGATCGATTTTTATAAACTTCTGTCTTTCCTGAGTAATTTAGTATGCAATATGTTGGTGTAATCCCTTCTTCCTAATAAATAATTCTGTTTAAAATCGGGTCATTCTTTCTGGGACACTCTGTCTATCAGTCGTCTTTTTTTTATTGTTTGAACAACAGTTCATTGTGTAGTAGGGTGAACTTTTCGCTTCACCTTGTAACGCTTGAAAAAATGTATTTAGAATGTTATCTTTTTAGATCTGCCTGTTACTCGTTGCGTAAAACAGTATCACGAAGAGGTCGATCGATGCAGCATTGCGCCTGGACGGTGCATTAGGTGATTAAAAGAATTCTGCTGTTAAGAGTCAGTTTTTTCAAGCAGCAGGCGACTGCTGTTAATCGACAAATTAAAGAAAACTCTCTTAGGAGTGTCGTGGTATTCCATCTGGATAATGGAAAACAATTTCAGAAATTTCGTTCAAGGCGATTCCTTTGCAAATGCAGGTGCTTGTGGCGGGCTTAGACAACGATTTTGTGTCACATGTCACTGCTCTGCTTCATCCATGACGCCTGTATTCTCTTATAAGACAAAAGCGTATGTTATGTTTATAGAAGGACTGTCAGTTTAGCGTGACAGTCTGCGGTTGGCAAATTAGGTAAGATCCATGGTCAACAAAGTGTTCACCGCAGAGTAATTCGCGTTCTTGTTCCTCTTTAGCATAACAAAAATTCTAATCAGTATAATAGCTAAGAAGTTAGACCACAACGAAAACTAAAATTTGTTCAGGAAAATAGGAATAGCTGACTGTCAAGAAATATTTGTTGTCTGTTGTAGGTTCACTTGACAGAGATAGTATCTCAGATAATTTAAGCTAAATAAGACACAATCATCCTTCTTGAAAATGTTAAGAGCAGCCTCTGCCCTGGATTACACAGACCTGAAGTGTATAATTTGTGACGCCAGTGACATGATATTGGATGGAGAAATGAAAATGCTGTAGCAGAACGACTTCTAGCGGCAACTATAAAATAAGCTGATACACAAGTTCCTTACCTACTGCAAATCACCCACGCAAAACACAGTCTAGTCTGTCTGCCCTATTGCGAGATACGTTCCTGATGAGGAAGGATGTGGAGTCGAAGCAGTTTCACAATTGACAATTAGTTTTCTGCTATATAAACGTGCTACCGCGATGGGTACATTTGTAAGCGATATGATACGCACTTGCTAACAGTAAAATTTTGCTAGGGTCTATTAGCAGCTAGTCTGTAAGGTATCGAAATTTTATTCCTATTTCCCCATCTGTAAACTGGCGCTAAGCAAGATAATGGGCGATGGGAAATAACAGCCATAGTTTAGTATCAGTATTAAGAAGGAATTGCAAAATTAGGACTGCATAGCAGATCCAAAAGATGCCGAACACTTCACTACAAATTAAAAGTTGAACGAACTCGAAACGAATTTAACAACAGCGATGTGACAATCACCCAATAAATACAAAGTCAAGGTATTAACTACTCAACTGTCAATGGCATTCGTCTTGGTCCTATGTCAAATTAGTTAATGGTTGAAAGTCGTTTTTCCAAATGCTCATCGTCCACGACAACACCGAAACGTGATATGATAAAATTAAGGCCAAATACAAAACTTTGTCTTCTGAGACAGCTTCACATCTAAATATCACAAAGCAAATTCGTAGGTTCCAGCACGAAATAGTTGCAAAATTTGACCTCTCGGTAGAAATCAACCACAAAACACTTGATGGGTGTAAGGTATATGGGTCTCATAGTGCGTCCGTTAGATTTTCTGTAGAATGAGCAATGGACTGTCCCGTCTCCTAGCTTTAGTTCACTATCACCCACCACTTTAACGAAGCGTGTTAGTGACTGGAAATTGGTGCTGGTCGTGCCACCCACAGGACGTCCATAATTCCAATTCCAATTTGAAAACGCTGCAGAAAGACAACCACTGCTCAGAATGATAAACAATCAAAATCGATGTAAACTGATATGCATAAACACATAGTGTGTACCAGCAAAAAGTGTTATCGAGACCTTTTCCAGATTCTAAAATGGCAAAACAAAGTGTTGAAGAGAAAACTGAATCGTTCCATAAAATCATTAGTATTGATCTGAGAAATGAAATTGTGCGTTTTAAAAATGTATACATTCACAGAAAAAGGCTACAAGAATACCACTCTAGAGATAGGGATGCTTAGTTGGCAGATCAAAATGAAATTTTTGAAGTATTAGGCACTCTTTACTTGATTGACCTCAGAGACGAAAACCACACAAATGCACCGGAACTTAAGTCAAATGACAGAACAGGAACGAACGTTTTGTGATCTCACACAAGTTACAAGAAATCTTTATTGTTTCTCAAGTGTATTAGATGTGATGATAAACAAACTAGGGATATAAGAAGTAAAACCGATAGGTTACCATATATTAGGAATTTTCTAGATGCATATGTGGAAAACTGTTCGAATAGTTAGTCCTCGAGAATTTGTTAGATCTGATGAGAAATTAGATGCTTTCGGTGATCGTTGCTGCTTCAGACAATAAACTCCCAAAGAACCAGCCAAATATGCCATAAAATATTTGCTCTCTGCGATTGTAAGTCAATCTACACCTCTTTGTTGGAAGTATGGTTTGGTAAACAGCAAACCACTTTGTGATTATAATGAACCATGTAATTTTGTGTGCAGATTAACTGAGCCAATACAAGGCACAAGCAGAAATGTGAGACTGGATAATAGATATACTTTCTATCTGTTGAAAAACAATGTCATTATTGCAGAAACCCTAAGAATGCATAGAAAAGAAATCCCACCTGAGCATTTGCCTTAAGAGAACACAGAAATCGGTTTGGCCGTTTCTGGATATCAGATAGACGTTACAATGGTATCGTATGTACCTAAAAGTTACAAATAGGTTGTACTCTTTTCCTCAATACAGAATGAAGGAACAGCAGATGAAGACACTAGGAAACCTAACACTATACTGGATTACATTAAGTGTGGGGGTGATACCCTTGAATCAATTTTCAATATATACAGGGTGTCCCAGCTATCTTGTCCACCCAAAATATCTCTGGAACAATTACAGCTATTGGAAAACGACTTTAACCGGTATCAATGTAGGGCTGGGGCCCATGAATGTACATATTTGGAAATATTCTAAAACGAAAGCATATGCGTTTTTTAACACAAACTTATGTTTTTTTAAATGGACCTCCTATATTTTTTCTTCAGCAGTCCATAGCATGACAAAAGCATATACACAATGGCGTTGATTGCATCGCAATATTCCCATTACATCCCGAGATGTTAAGACGCGAAGTTGACGCTTGAAACACCCGACATGCGCTGCTAGCGCACGTCCTGAGGTTCAGGGGTGAACCCCATGCTGCCGGTAATCGCGATGTGATTGACATGTGTAATCACACCTCCATACTTATCAAGAGGTCCGAAACGAATAATACGGTCTGCTGCCATCCTGCACTAACGTCGTACATTCCAGCAGGTATTTATCCCATAGGCTGGGGGTGATGCGGTTCTGTAACATATCTGTGTACCGCAACGTTAGTCACAAAGTCAACTTCGCTTATCGTTAATCCGTTACTAAAAAGGTAATGCCGTTCAACGTTAATACTTTACTTTACTGTAGATCTAGCGCAAGTGACAGTTAATCATTCACTCGTAATAGTAAAATTCATGTTGATGGTTTTAGTGAAACAAGCAAGTGGACTAAAGGTTTTACCGTTGTTAAGGTAAAAATGTTTTGATTTGGGAAGTTGAGGTAGGACATAGAAGATGAATGTAAACATGTTTAACCAATTAGTTTTATTATCACATAATTATCAATGTTATGTTTATCTATTGCGTTAAATGACAAATTGTTGCAAACAAATGTTTCTTATCATCTCTGGGTAAAATGGCCCCTTGTAGAAACTTCCAATGTGATACCAGCACTACATACTAAACATAGCGTTCACATCTCATGCTCAAAGTGATGCCCATTGGCTTGCATACATAGGGTCACTCTGCGGATGAAGGATGTCCTACTTCGTGCTACTGTTTCCTCTTTGATGGCTGTACAAGCATCAACAATGCGTTGCTTCATGTCCTCTGGCGTTGTTGGTTCATGTTGGTAAACAGCTTCCTTCACTGCTCCCCAAAGAAAGTAATCCAACGGTGTAAGGTCCGGAGATCGGGCAGGCCACCTAACTGGGCCACCTCGTCCAATCCACCTACCGGGAACTTACGGTTCAGAAGTCGTCATGCTCGTAAGGCGTTATGTGCAGGGCATCCGTCATGCTGATACCACATGACCATTCTCCGGTTCAGAGGTACGGTGTCCAAGAGAACAGGAAGATTGTGTCGTATAAATCTGGAGTATTGTCTGCCATTTTGGATGCCATTTATAAAGAAAGGTCCGATAATGGTATTTCCAATAATCCCACACCAAACATTAACTTTCCACGGACGTTGATGCTCTACCTGACGGAGCCATTTTGGATTGTCTGCGGACCAATAATGCATATTCCTCATATTGACAATTCCTTTGTTGGAGAATGATGCCTCGTCGGTAAAGAGAACATCTGCAAAAAAATTTGGATTAGTCAGAAGTTTTTGCTGAGCCCACCGACAAAATGTTACCCTATTGCGGAAGTCATTTCCATGAAGATCCTGATGTAAATGAACGTGGTAAGGATGAAATTTATGACGTTTAAGTATACGCTGTGCACTTGATTTCGACACACCAACTTCACGTTCAATTTGACGTGTGCTGATTTGAGGATTCACAGCTATGGTAGCGAGCACAGCAACTTCGGCACGTTCATCTGTGCGTGTTCTAGGACGATGTCGAGGTCTTGGATTTAAGCTTCCCGTTTCACGTAGACGAGATGTGAGACGACCAAACATCCGGCGCGAAGGCGATGGCTTATCAGGGAATCGTCTTCTGTACAGTCGTTCTGCCTGAACAGCATTTCGTCCACCTACAACAGGGTACAGTACAGGTATGTAGAGAAGGGTAGAAAACAGACATATTAACTCAATAATCATAATGTTCGCTAACAGTACTATCAACAAACAACCAATCTCATAACGTATTTTCCGTCAACGTACATTCTCCATAGATCAACAGCATTTCTACCATATTTTCATGTGTGTACATTATACTGTACACTATAAGTTTCACAACACAACGTTTATTCACAATGTGTACTACCTCCGTGCCGTCACTAGATTACTCTGATGCACGACTACACTGGAAAGCGGTGTACTGCACGCCAAAGCAACAACAAATGGGATGCTAGGAGGGTGGTGAAGTACAGGAGTTTGCATGGGTCGCAAATCATAAACAAGACGAAGTGGTAACTTTGGCAGTAGTGGGAACTACGTTGGACACTTGACTAGGTAGAGCCAGGCCCTGCGCGACAGGCACAATGGGTCATATAACACATTAGATAAACCTTATTTTGGGTGTGCAGGATAAATAAGACAACCTGACGAGTGTACACTGATCGGTACTGGTTCATATAGTGTACGTAGATACGTAAAACGTGCAAGAGGGAAACCATTATGTGCTTATGAGAGTTGATGGCAGTAGACCGTATTATTCGTTTCGGACCTCTTGATAAGTATGGAGGTGTGATTACACATGTCAATCACATCGCGATTACCGGCAGCATGGGGTTCACGCCTGAACCTCAGGACGTGCGCTAGCAGCGCATGTCGGGTGTTTCAAGCGTCAAATTCGCGTCTCAATATCTCGGGATGTAATGGGAATATTGCGATGCAATCAACGCCATTGTGTATGTGCTTTGTCATGCTATGGATTGCTGAAGAAAAAATATAGGAGGTCCATTTAAAAAAACATAAGTTTATGTTAAAAAACACATATGCTTTCGTTTTAGAATATTTCCAAATATGTACATTCATCGGCCCCAGCCCTACATTGGTACCGGTTAAAGTCGTTTTCTAATAGCTGTTCTTGTTCTAGAGATATTTTGGGTGGACAAGATAGCTGGAACGCCCTGTATACAGTAACCCAGATGATAAGGAGGTAGACGATGGCTACATAATACACGTTGTTCAACGTGGCTGGTATCAATGCTCAGGTATTGTTCCAAGGAAATGGAAAGAACACGAGAAATCCACATTTTTCTAAATAATCTTTAGTTTCAACTCATGAAATCACATCTCATCGAAAGATATGCCTTACCAACCTTACCAGCTGATGTTAGCACGTATATGTGTCATTACAGAGTTCATATACAAGAAAAGCTAGATGTGGCATTTGTGTAAGGGCAAATATTGGCTCCACAACAATAGGATGTAACGCTTGTAAGAGTTTTCGTTGCAAAAATTATTCTCAAACAACACTTACCTATGGAAAATACTGCGTACCTTCACACAGGCTGAAGGCAGTTAATTTGCAAACAAATTATTCCACTGTAACAAATTAGCATTTATAACATGTATGAAACTATTGTTAGCATAAGCTAAAATGTAACTTGTAATCGCTGTATGGTGTAAAGTAATAAATGCAATAAATGATTAAAAGCCATAGCCACTTATCATCAATGTGTACATACTATACATGCAAAATAATTTGTCATTTGGTGCAGTGGCTGATGGAAGCGACTGTAAAAGGGAAATGACTTTACAGTAGCTCCCACTAGCAATGGCACTGACACCTTAGGTAGAGTGTGTGTATAGTAATACACAATATGCCAGCCCCCATAACATGAAGGAATGTGCTCGCTCTAGTGCTGAGCCTTACCATCAAGGGGATTAGAGTTTTTATTATAATGGTTTGTTAGGGCTGTTTGTGTATTATTAGTGATGACGATTATGAATGTGATTGTGTTTTGTTAGGAATGAACTTGAGTATTACTGAAACACTGTGAGGACTAAGATATGAAAGTTTCGGTTGGGAATTAACAGCTATGAAATGTAGGAGATGGCATTAATTGGGTCAATAGAAATGTATTTGTGGAGAAATATAAATAACGTATTAGAATAATTATTAATTTGACGATTGACAACATGAAAGGTAATGTGTTCTTTGTAGAACTGTTTGGTTTTGTGAATGAAGACGAGCAGTAATGCAAAGTTTAAAATAATCATCTAATAACAAGAATAACTCTGTGAGGGAATGAAGCAATGACAATTAAATGAGTAATTAATGAAGAAATATTGAAAGTGTCTGTACTGAAGTAGCATCTGATGATACAGTACATACAAGTTTTGACAGATAAAAAATTTAAACTTGTAGATAAATTAAGTAAAGGTATTGTGCGTCAGCATTACTGGAATAATGTAGAGAACTTTTACTGTCATGAATAGCTTTCATACTTTTGTCAAACTTGAGTTTGCTGACATTGTTTTACAACATGATTTTGCTTCATTTTCTTCATTTGGAACCATTAACAGTTATTGTAAGATATTTTTAATACTATTGTTGCAGTTATCTACACTAATTTTGAATGTTGATTTTTAAGTTGAATATATTTTACCAATTTCATTTTAACATGTGTTTCAACAATTTATCTTTCATCTCATGTTCATTCTTACAAGGACCATAGTCTTAGGAGTCTATGAACTACCTGTTTTTCGTAAGTGTGATCTTTAATCTCATGTACATTCATACAAGTACTGTAGTTGTAGGAATCTTTTGTGGTTTCTTTTGAAATTATTATTGAATTAGACAATGAGGATACATGGAGACTGTTCATTCTTGCATAAGTGATCATTATTCCTCGTACACATATGTCTATTTAGGTCCTCTTTTAAGATCTAATCTCATAATGCAGTTTGCAATGGAAACAGGAGCTGAGGTTGTAAAGGAAAGCTACACAAAGTTTTTCAGGCAGATATATGAAAACATATTCATTACTTTGCTTGTTGGCACACATAAAAACAGATTTGGCAAACATTTAATATTATCTGTAAAAAGTTGTCAATTAAAATTAGAAAGTGAATGGTTTGAAAAGATGATTTTTTTCTTAACAAGGGAATGCTTCGTTCAATGTGGTTACCACAAGTGAATGAGTGGTGGACTATCAAGTAGTGATTGTGTATTATGTAGTTACTCATGAATATTTTGTGGTACCTTAGAAGTATACATTGTAATGAGAGTGATATTTTGATTTAGGATATGATGTTGTTCTCAGAATGATGATAGTGAAGTAGTGAGGGCGTTATTAAATATGGAAGGGAAAGAATCTAGAAGTTTATTGAGAAGTTGTTAATTTCGAAGGTTTTTGGGAGAACAGTATTATGAAAGTAGGTAAAATTTGCGAACAAATACAGATTACAGTTTATGACAAGAACCTAATGTAGTATCACTAACATAACAGTTAAGCTAAAACATACTGAGTACATGTGTACAACTACTACATGTGTACAACACTATTTGCACACTTACAAAGCACACAGTTACATGCTCACTGAAACTGTATGTGCCAATGAAAACTCACATTGTGATGTTGGGTTGTTAATACATGTTTACATTACATCATTGTTTATTTAAGTGATTTACTAAGGAGTATTCTTAGTATCGAGTTTAACATGATGTGATCTACATTGCCTTTGTTGGAATAATTTTTGCAGTTGAATTGATGAAGTGGTGTATATATGTTTGTGTTTTGAACATCTGATATGTTGACATTTTGCTTTTGCGATCTTAAGTTATATTACTTGTTATAACATATAAGTGCAGAATCAGTAAAGAATGTGCTTTAGTTGCAGTTACAACCAAACATCATATGCAGAGTCCTATATTTTCTATAAATGATTACAACTGTGAAAAGTAATTTAATTATACATTTGTAGGACTGGTTCAAGAATGAAATGGCTGATATAGATGGGAATGTATACAGGTGATATACACTAATGTAGCAAAAGATGAAACAAACTGGATGGTGATGAAATAAGGCCATGTACATTTAAGGTGTGGAGGAAAATGTAACTTGGAAAAAGTAAGTTTACCAAAATTTTCGTCTGTACACTACAAATGAGTGACCAGATTCACATTTACATAAAACCCAGTTCAAGTTTCGTTAAATCAGTGTAATGTCGTAAAAAGATCTATAAATATATGTAATTTTCATTCTCAATAGTATGTAACAGATGAGACATTTCACTACTTGTATCGTTTAATATTACCACATTTGATTTATTGAATCATAAAACGTACACATTTGAAAGCATATTTTGTTTTTCAAAACAACTATTATCATTTCTCCCCAATCAAAAACTATGTAGTTTCTTCACACTTTTATCAAAATTTTTCTGTCATTTGATGCATCCAAACTTATTTGGTGTTTGTTGTAAAGAAACTTTTCACCTAAGTACTCTACTTCCCCCGTGTAGAAAATGATACACAAGATGTAAACAACATGACCCAATATGCAACTTTCACATATGTATGAAGGTAAAATGCATATATAAAATATATTTTCACTCAAATGTTATTATTTCAAAAGTGTCATATACAGGGTGTTACAAAAAGGTACGGCCAAACTTTCAGGAAACATTCCTCACACACAAAGAAAGAAAATATGTTATGTGGACATGCATCCGGAAATGCTTACTTTCCATGTTAGAGCTCTTTTTCTTACTTCTCTTCAAATCACATTAATAATGAAATGGGAACACACAGCAACAGAACGTACCAGCGTGACTTCAAACACTTTGTTACAGGAAATGCTCAAAATGCCCTCCGTTAGCGAGGATACATGCATCCACCCTCCGTCGCATGGAATGCCTGATGCGCTGATGCAGCCCTGGAGAATGGCGTATTGTAACACAGCCGTCCACAATACGAGCACGAAGAGTCTCTACACTTGGTACCGGGGTTGCGTAGACAAGAGCTTTCAAATGCCCCCATAAATGAAAGTCAAGTGGGTTGAGGTCAGGAGAGCGTGGAGGCCATGGGATTGGTCCGCCTCTACCAATCCATCGGTCACCGAATCTGTTGTTGAGAAGCGTACGAGCACTTCGACTGAAATGTGCAGGAGCTCCATCGTGTATGAACCACATGTTGTGTCATACTTGTAAAGGAACATGTTCTAGCAGCACAGGTAGAGTATCCCGTATGAAATCATGGCGGTGAATCGAGGAAGTACAGTACATACTGACGAAACTAAAAAATGAGCTCTAACATGGGAATTAAGCGTTTCCGGACACATGTTCACGTAACATCTTTTCTTTATTTGTGTGTGAGAAATGTTTCCTGAAAGTTTGGCCGTACCTTTTTGTTTAGCTGTGGTTTATTTTGTTGTATCTTGTAGCGTATAGTGTATCAGGTTTTGGCAAAATATTATAAAAGAACCAATGTTGAAACTGTCCTATTTATTGTATAATAGATTGTTTAATAAATTGTTTAACACATGATCAGTGAAAAGTTCTAATATCTTAATGAAAAGGAAGATTAATCACCAAAATTGATGCAAAATCCACCCATCCCTACTTTTAATCACTCTTGTCTTCTCACACCTCACATAAAATTAATAGTAAAAATTAAACACTCGTTAACAGTTTATTTGTGGTTGCAAGAATTTCGTATACGTAACTACATTCCACTCGGGTTGTGGTCCACAATACCTTAATTTCGCACATTGGCGTACAAAGATCTTAATAGTTAGCACGGTCCATCGATAACAGTGACGAGAGTTGCATATGAGCAACTACCGTAACGTAATATACTACTTGTCCACCGCTCGATACGCCAGCGCCGAAACCATGTCTCATCCAACGATGGAGTCTTATTATACGTTCTATAAGCAAGAGGCACTCGGTTTCCAGTCTGATGAACTTTCCGTGTCAGTCGTGTTTGTAAAGTTGCTGCTTGCTTTACGTAGTATTGCTGAATATTTAATGTTATTTGCTGAGTATAATTAAGGCTTACTCTCATTTCGGAGTATTTACTACGGTCTTACGCACCTCTTCCCTGTCCAACTCCCCCTATGGGGACATATTCATTTCGATTAAGAGACATGACTTTTCATACGAAAAAGTAAAATTAATTGCAATACACCTTTCGACAGTATTTTTTATTCCTTTGCCTATAGCATTAAGCCATCGTAATTGTGAGGTAGAATTACTGTTGTTGTTGTTGTTGTTGTTGTTGTTGTTGTGTTCTTCAGTCCAGAGACTGGTTTGATGCAGCACTCCATACTACTCTATCCTGTGCAAGCTTCTTCATCTCCCAGTACCTACTGCAACCTACATCCTACTGAATCTGCTTAGTGTACTCATCTCTTGGTCTCCCTCTACGATTTTTACCCTCTACGCTGCCCTCCAATACTAAATTGGTGATCCCTTGATGCCTCAGAATATGCCCTAGCAAGCGATCCCTTCTTCTAGTCAAATTGTGCCACAAACTCCTCTTCTCCCTAATTCTGTTCAATACCTCCTTATTAGTTAGGTGATCTACCCATCTAATCTTCAGCATTCTTCTGTAGCACCACATTTCGAAAGCTTCTATTCTCTTCTTGTCCAAACTATATATCGTCCATTTTTCACTTCCGTACATGGCTACACTTCATACAAATACCCTTCAGAAACAACTTCCTGACACTTAAATCTACACTCGTTGTTAACAAATTTACCATCTTCAGAAACGCTTTCAAATGGTTCAAATGCCTCTGAGCACTATGGGACTTAACTGCTGAGGTCATCAAACCTCTAGAACGTAAAACTACTTAAACCTAACTAACCTAAGGACGTCACACACATCCATGCCCGAGGCAGGATTCGAACCTGCGACCGTAATGGTCGCGCGGTTCCAGACTGAAGCGCCTAGAATCGCTCGGCCACACTGGCCGGCGTTACGCTTTCCTTGCCATTGCCAGTCTACATTTTATATCTTCTCTACTTCAACCATCATCAATTATTTTCCTCCCCATATAGCAAAACTCCTTTACTACTTTAAGTGTCTCATTTCCTAATCTAATTCCCTCAGCATCGCCCGATTTAATTCGACTACATTCCGTTATCCTCGTTTTGCTTTTGTTGATGTTCATATTATATCCTCCTTTCAAGACACTGTCCATTCCGTTCAACAGCTCTTCCAATTCCTTGTCTCTGACGGAATTACAATGTCATCGGCGAACCTCAATGTTTTTATTTCTTCGCCATGGATTTTAATATCTACTCCGAAATTTTGTTTTGTTTTCTTTACTATATTATCTTATTTCAGCAACACAATATTCAGTATGCCGCATTAATGAAAAAGATTCGTTTGAGAATTTCTGAATCGGTGTTTTAATGAAGTAAAGTAAAATTAAGTACAGTTAGTTACTTGATTTGGTTCGACTGAACTTTTAAACTGCACGTTACTTATACTTCTGATCCCGATTTTTATACGTCACTCAAGCTGTAGAAATAAAATATACAGGCAGCAGTTAACGATACGAAAACTATCTTTTCGCCCTATCGCTTAGTATCATCTGTGTAAGATATACAGTGCGAACTGGGAGCCTAAAGAAAAGAATAGCTTAGAGAATCGATCGCGTTTGGATAAGAGGTCACGAAATTAATGAACTCTGTTTACTTCTCTTGCGCGTAGTTACCACCCGCTTTGATAATCAATTCTGATGTAACTTTTTGAGAAACACTGTGTACTTAGTGGAATTACGAGGTATAGAAGAGAAAAGCTGAAAGCACATTGAATTCTTCCCTAGTGCGCACGGTACACAGCACGATGGACACCATGGAGAGGTTCGAACTGAAAGATTTATTATTTAGGTCAGGAACACCAACAAAACTGGTAACAGATGCAAAATTCTACGTAACTGTTAAACCACTGTACAAACTGTGGCAGATTGTAGGCTTGGTCCCGTTCTACTTTACCACCAATGTTCCAGAAAACACGAGCGCAAGGAAAAAGATTCTAATGGAAACTTGGCCTCCACTGTGTTTGGTCCTGTCAGTCATTTTATTTGCACTAAATATCTACATGCACCACGCAGTTTATCCAGAATTCGCAGTCACATTTGTAACAGATATTTTAGCGAAATACGTTTCGAAAATCAAAATATTCTGTCTGTACGGAAAAGTTTTCTTTGATAAGTACACACAGCTACAAGCGTTTATGGAAGCACTAAGACATGCGGATAATTACTTAAATCTGGCGCGTACGGAAGGAAGGAAAGTGTTAAGCGCGATCCTGACTGTAATCTTGTTCGTCCTGTTGAGTGGGGTGTACTTTTCAGCGATAGTGATGGGTTATTTCCAGTTGTACCCTGGCTACCTAATAACAGCAAAGCATATTGTGTATTTCACTTATGTGCTGTTAGAGCTGAGCATATCTTCACTCCTAACCTGTCTGGCCCTCGAGCTGTGGGTGAGGTACAAAATTCTGAACGTGCGAATAAGGAACACCGTGTTGGCCCAACTGGAGGAGATGGAGGGTAGGCACTTGCTCGCGTGGAGTGAGGCGAGCGAGGACCGGGAGCTGGCGACGCGGCGTCTGCGGATGGCGCACCTGTCGCTGCACAGGGCCGCGGAGATGCTGCAGGCCCACACGGGGGTCACAGCACTGCTGGAGGTGGCGGGCGCCTTCTTCGGAGCCTTGTACAGCAGCTACGAGCTGGTGCTACAGCTGCTGGTGCAGCCTTCCAATGGGTCGCAGATGATATTCAACAGGTCAGTGCCAATGGCAGCGTAATACTACTTTGGTCGAATATGAAATTGCAGTAACACGTAGGCTGTAAACAACGTAATTTTACGTAATATATGTACACACTACTGTAGAAAGAATACAGGAGTCAGCTTGTACGTCACACGACTAGCGCCCGAGACGACCGAAATACCATTATTTGGATGATACAGTATCATGCGACGCCTTAATATCAGGAAAAGAGCTTTTTTGTGGAAAGACAAGTATCCTGGCCTACAGCGGGACGGTTTGGGTCAAGGAAAGGATATATAGTGTTCAACATATAGTACGTATAGTTGCAACATCTGTAATTAACAGTGGCTGTAAAGCAACCTCGCATCCTGTCTAACTGAATTTCGATGACAGATATGTATATGTCATTCCATGTTGTTGTTGTTGTTGTGGTCATCAGTCCTGAGACTGGTTTGATGCAGCTCCCCTAGCTACTCTATCCTGTGCAAGCTTCTTCATCTCCCAGTACTTACTGCAACCTACATCCTTCTGAATCTGCTTAGTGTATTCATCTCTTGGTCTCCCTCTACGACTTTTACCCTCCACGCTGCCCTCCAATACTAAATTGATCCCTTGATGCCTCAGAACATGTCCTACCAACCGGTCCCTTCTTCTAGTCAAGTTGTGCCACAAACTCCTCTTCTCCCCAATTCTGTTCAATACCTCCTCATTAGTTATGTGACCTGACCTACCCATCTAATCTTCAGCATTCTTCTGTAGCACCACATTTCGAAAGCTTCTATTCTCTTCTTGTCCAAACTATTTATCGTCCATGTTTCACTTCCATACATGGCTGCACTCCATACAAATACTTTCAGAAACGACTTCCTGACACTTAAATATACACTCGATGTTAACAAATTTCTCTTCTTCAGAAAGCTTTCCTTGTCATTGCCAGTCTACATTTTATATCCTCTCTACTTCGACCATTATCTGTTATTTTGCTCCCCAAATAGCAAAACTCATTTACTACTTTAAGTGTCTCATTTCCTAATCTAATTCCCTCAGCATCACCGCACTTAATTCGACTACATTCCATTATCCTCGTTCTGCTTTTGTTGATGTTCATCTTACATCCTCCTTTCAAGACACTGTCCATTCCGTTTAACTGCTCTTCCATGTCCTTTGCTGTCTGTGACAGTATTACAATGTCATCGGCAAACCTCAAAGTTTTTATTTCTTCTCCATGGATTTTAATACCTACTCCGAATTTTTCTTTTCTTTCTTTTACTGCTTGCTCAATATGCATATTGAATAACATCGGGGAGAGGTTACAAGCCTGTCTCACTTCCTTCCCAACCGCTGCGTCCCTTTCATGTCCCTCGACTCTTATAACTGCCAGTACTGCTTAAGATCTATCTCAGAGACCATCAACAGTGGACAGTGACAGACTCTCAGCAAATAATGAATAGATGTTTAAGATTTTGAGAATGTACCTCATAAAGACAGCGGTGGGCAACATCTGGTCTTGTGTTATCAAATTGGAGAAAACGTCACAGAGTTCAAGTTGACAAGTCACAACCAACAAACTTATAAGACATGTAATGGCTGTTCTGCAGCTTAAGGCTATTTGAATCAGATATCACCAAGGAGTATGCCAAGTGGAAACCTCTAATGCCCCATGTAGCCTGATTTTGCTTTATTGCAACCTCTGCTGCCTCAAACCTTAGTGATCAAATTTTCTTCCCTATTTTTCCAACAAGTTGCAATAATTTATGCGGCGATCAAAAAGTTTCCGTTTGATGACACTGCTGCAGCTTGTACGCAACCCACTTCTCCGATGCGGGTGTAAAAGCCTTACAACACGGCCACCAGGATTCGTATTTGTCTCTGTACTCATTAAGTATCACGACTATTATATTTATTTCTCCATCGTAAAATATCTCGACATCCAAAATGCGCACTCTTAATAGTGAGCTGGACCTTCTCTTCCTCTGAATCGAGGTTTGTAAGACTGTTAAAGAAACTTCCTGCTGCAGGCAACAAGCACGCCCAGCCAACCACAGTTTCCACTCCACTGTTTCCTCCCCAACTTTCGGTCGTGACTCTCATCCATTTGCACAGAAGATAACGCCCACTCCATAACACTCTGATACTCTTCGTCTTCTGAATCGTACTCTGAGCAGTCTCTCTCCCTCTCGTATCTGTTCCTGAATATTTCTCCTTCTCTTCCTCGTACTCTAGTAACCATTCTCCTATGTCAAAGATTTCCTGTTCTTGCCTGTTTACGTAAGTGTTACCTACATTCTTGTCCTTTATAATGTATGAATTTCGATCGCTATCACTTAATCTAATGTAGACCTTAGCAAGTCATTGCTGCATTCATAATTTCCGGAATTTTACACATCGTTGGTAACTCTTGTATCCACCAAATCCTGTCTATCCAACCTTCATCCTTTCGGCCTAAAATTCACATAATTTGCTAAAATGTGCTTGCTCCCATATGGGACTTTGGTTGTGGTAGCTTCTACCGATCCTCTATTATTTGACTGGATAACCTATTCCCGTATAAAATATTCAATCTGGGATGACGTTCCCCTTACATTCACTTGTTCCATCCCGCTTCAGGTCGACTCCCAAGGGAATGGTCCCGTACAATATGTCGAAACCTACTCTGCAATTCTTCACACGGGAAGAATAGGTCTACTCCGAAAGAAATGCACTGTCAAAACTGTAGGTGCTAAGGCCCTATGCATTTTTTAAATTTTATGTTAAGGTTACCCATTTTTGTCGCTCGAAGAACAGCTTATAACAGCAATTTGTACAGCTCTTTCTGTCTGGCGCCGAATCGGCGAATAGCTAGAGATAGCAGTGACAAGAGGACATAGTGTCACGTAACTCGAAGTTAAAAGTGCTCACACGCGAATTTTAAGCCCTTAACCGTACCAAAAATGTCTCAAGTCATTAATTTTTAGAATAACTTGCAGTACATATCGGCAGCTAAACTGATGTAGTTGTAATTGTTCCACAAGTTATTACCAGAGGAAAGAAAATCAAGCAGTGTATGATGTTATACTTCAATCGAATTACATCAATCAGGACTCAGTTAGTTGATATTAAATGTGTTATAGAAGTTCCTGTAGCACAGCTCTTGTTATGATTTGTGAATAATGTACATTTTGCTAACAATGGAACAGTTTTTATTCTGTGTAGTCGTCAGAAAAATGCGAAGTGTTTACTGGATGGCGAAACCAAGCATTTTCATTACACCTGGCACACCTGATAAAAGAAAAATCCCTACATTGAGGCACTGCAGTGTAATTACTATTTAGACAGACAATAAATGAAGAGGGAAATGGTTTTTCCGCATGCTTCCTGAAATTCGTAGAATTTGGTAATGCACACTGACTATGTAGAAATGCCTGAAGTTTAACAATACTGTTTCGGTGATAAACCTGAAATGAGAAAGAGTTACCGGCAATTATATTGTCCGACAACAATTACGTGAAAAAAGCTTTACACTGCTTTTTTTGTATCTGCAGGCCAAGAGAGCCCAACAAAACAAACGAATTATGTTCTGCGTCTGGTTAAAGGTTCCCGATGTAACGTTACAAATTACTCTTTCCCATTTTGCCAGATTTTGCTACTTCCATTATAAGAATTCGCAAGTGAACTGTCCTTTTTTGGTACTAAATCGCCCTGATGTTCCTGAAGACACACATAAAGCTGTACAAACAGGAATCCACTGAAACTTATCACTGACATTGTTGTACGATGAGGTAACTTCGAAATTTTGCGATTTGTTTTCCCGTATAATATTCTGAAACTGTTAACTAGGTTGAAGAAATCTGGAAATCAGTAACGATCAACTAGTTTGAAATTCTGAGAGCCCAGATTCACAGATCCTTCTCGGTAACGAGCAGTTCTAAATGTTTCGAATAATTTTTGTTTCACACTTGAGCGAAGTTGGTTTTGGCGTGTATTTCGTACTTTGCTTAAATCTTTCTTCCATTTATTTATACGGTTCATGTTCAGTTCTTACGAAACGAGCTTTGCGCACTGCTTAACTGAAGGGGAGTTGGAACTCCCTATCCCGACAATGTTAAATTTAGTGACTTGGCTTCCCTGTATTTCAGGAACCACTGTAGCCATTGACATGTTCTGAGTCTACTGAACTACAATAATTGCATTTCAGCCACTGCTTTCGGAAATACAATTTCTTAATTACACGGTTAAAATTTTGTGTACTTTTTTGTACGATATCTTAAATAATTTTAATTATACATAACATTATGTCCTTCTTTTTGTTCGGTAGACTCAGGATATGTACGTTATTCTTCCCTGAAAATTTGAATACTGCACTCGAAGTGGTTTCTGAGATTTGAGGAAAAACGCAACAGAAAAACTAAATTTTCAGGAACGGCTTCTAAGGTTTCAAAAGACTGTAACTCACTAAATATTTGCTTAATTTTTTTATTTTTAGTCACTCAGAAGCTCCCTGCACCATACCGTATATCATCCTCTTGACCTTTTTCCAAGTTCTTCCATCTTTTCTTCTTTCTGGACTCCTTAGTGGCCGACTGTGCTGCATACCCTGCTTTATCAATGCGAACCTTGCCCATCCGTTCAAGTTCTGTGATGCAATTTTCTCCAGGATTAAGTCCCATATGTTTCAGCACTTTCACCCTACCAATGTTGCCATCATTAAAAGCAATAACAGCATGACTGAACCCCCCCCCCCCCCCACACTTTAGTGCCTTCATTCCAATAAAAACATTTTTTGGTAAGCGAGTCCATATAAGATGACTGAATGGCTCATTGGGATTTGGAGTCTGACCATGCACACACTTCTTCAGTAATTCAGGATTTGCCCGGTCTCTGTAAATAGGTTTATTGATATCCATGAATGCTGCAGGAATAGAATGTTTATTGCTGTAAGAACTCTTTGAGTACTGTTCATTGCGGTAATTGTACCATGAATCAGGTCCAGGAGGGCGATGGTGGTGTGCTGGTTTTTCATCAGTTGACAGTTTGTGGAAGAAGGTAGCCCATACTGCTAGCTTCATTTTCAACAGAGTCTCAGTATTATTTCTAACGGCCCATAATACTGCTGTAGTTCGTCAATCATTTTGTCTGTCAGCCTGTCTCTTATGGTTTTACCATCAGAAAGTTTCTTGTCTCTCAAACTTTGTTTCAACTTCTTCAGCCTGGTGCGCACCCTCTTCTGGACATGAACAACACAAACACCTAATTTAGCCTTTATAACACTGCAATCCACAGCCTTCTATATAAAAAATTACCGATTTTATTATATTTTGAAGTAATGCACGTAAAAATTTTAACATTTTCAACGGGTGTAGATTATATTTAAAAAAATAAAATAAAATACTTTCCATGTGAGTTTAGAAGTCCGAAAACGTGAGAATAAAATTTTCCGTTCTAACTCCTCTTAAGCGATTTCTTCCTTCTTCGTTTAACGAAATCATTTACATCCTTTTCTTTGTCTCTGTAATCTATTAATGTACATGATTTCTTTGGGCTTGGAAGGTATTCTATTTTTCCTCGAGACTTCAATTAGCACAACATGGTTTTTAACACTCAGCGATACCGCACAAGCAAATGCTAATTATTATGGATATTAAATGAGTTGCAAATTCGAGCGAACAGTAACTGTGAACAGTTAACAGGGAAAATATCAGCGTAAACTGAAATACGCTTTACAAATTACGATGGCGTTATGTCGTGTTATGTGTTTACCAATGAGCCGTCGGCAAAGAGTATGTGCCCAACGTGTAGTGCATGCGCTATTTGCTACAGCTACGGTAGGGGTATATATTTCTCCAATCGCCTGGCGGGTTACGACTTCCGCAAATTTGTACAACTCTTAAAATGTTTGTATTGTGTCTTAGCAGCTAAGATTTCGATATTTTGTTTCTTTCGGTGTATGATTTATGCACAGAAAATTTCAGGGCAATTTTCGACAAGTCGGATTTGATATTTCACTTGTCAGTAGCGTTTAGTTTACCCGGCCGTTTAAGGGGGTCTGTCCAATATATTCGCCACGGCCTCTACCTATCCTGCTATCCATGCCACGATTCCTTTCTGACCCCATGGTTTGCGTACAGAAACCAGCACCAACAGCAAGCCAGCTGCACCTAATTATGATAATTTAGAACTTAACTTACTTTTAAGTAGGCTAGAGAAAAAAGAGATACTGCAGACAGCGCAGCGGATGCTACTTAGATTGTGCCATCCAAAGGGAGATTCTCTCTGTTTTCCAGTAACTGAGCAAACAGACAGAATCATCCTAAAGACAGAAAATATTCCTACATCAGCAGAGCCGCTGCTCGATCTCATGCTCCAGGTCTGCCTGCGCAGGTCAGAATCTTTCGACTTGGACAAAATATATATAGATCATGTAAGAGCACACGGACGAACATATTTTGATTACTCACAGACTGGCAGTAAATGTTTTGTACACGTAAAACACCCAGAACACATAGACAAAAAATGAATATCTTACAACATAATACAAAAAACAGTACGACAGTCAGCGCGGAAATCCCTAAAATAGCACTAGACCTGCAGGCAGACATCATGTGCTTACAAGAACCCTATAACAGAAACGGGCAGCTGATATGTCTACCAAAACATGCTACCACAATAACATGCAGCAATGACTGTAAGGCTGCAATAGTAATTCTAAATAGAACTTATAACGTAGTTAAGGTAACACAGTTATGCAATCAACACTTGGTTACCATAGAGATAACTAACGGGAACGTCACATGGGTTATTGCATCCATGTACGCCCAATACAGCCATCAAATACAGCCGTATGCAGACTACATCAGAGACCTAGTAATGTATGCCAGAGGCAAAAAATTAGTGATAAGTGCTGACATTAATTCCAGATCGACCCTCTGGAACTCAGACAGAAGAGATGACAGAGGACGCATAATCACCGATCTAATACAAGAAACACAACTACATGTAATGAATACGGAAGGACCTATACCAACATATGCAGGGTTCGATGGTACGAGCAGTAATATCGACTTCACGCTAGCAAATAATGCAGCAATGGCATACGTAACAAACTGGACTGTACACGACAACATAACCAGTAGTGATCATAATGTCATAACATACACACTAACTCACACTCAGAACACAATGACCAAATCACACACCAGACACTTGCTGTTGCACAAAGCAGACTGGAACAAATTAACGGAAATTATACAACGACACGATCTACAAAACATCAATGGAAGTATCGATTATAGAGCACACAAGTTAACACAGGTGATACAACATGCACAAAACACATCAATACCGACAGCAAAGAACACAAATTGCTCACGAGTACCATGGACCAACGAACTTACGAGACTCAAACAAGCCGCAAGACGCAAACGAAAATTATATCACAGGGCGATAGCAGATAGGGACCGACGAATAAGACTTGAAGCATATAGGCATGCACAAGACTTATACAGAGAGACCCTATACAACACGCGTAGACAACAATGGGAGCTATTTGTAACAACACAAACAGAGCAAAATATATGGGGGGAACCATACAAAATACTGACAGAGAAGATAAAAACCCCACTAGTTCTGGGAACGCTAAGGCAGGATGACGGCACGATGACGAGGGGATGGAGGAATACAGCGGAGTTTCTGCTGTATAAACTGCTCCCTGACGACGTTATCGATACAGACACACAATATCATGCAACACTAAGAGGAAACCTACACACACCATACAACACTGCAACTGTCACCTATCCTTTTGTGCAAGAAGAGGTTGCGCTAGCAATCTCAGAGCTCAAAAACAATAAAGCACCTGGACCAGATGGTATCCACTCGGAAACACTGAAAAAACTAGCACCGCAGATCACCCCGTTCCTAACAACGTTACTGAACGATGCCTTACGGCTGGGCAGGGTACCTACAGTATGGAAAACCTCCAAAGCAGTCATTATTAAGAAATCAGCGGACAGGGATCCTTCAGATCCAAAGACGTACAGGCCAATATGCCTAATAAACACCCTAGCAAAGATTCAGGAGAAGCTACTGTGTAAGCGCCTGCAAACACACAGAGCTCTCAGGGGTATGAGCCAACACCAGTTCGGCTTCAGAGCGGGCAGATCAATAGATGATGCGATCAACCAGGCCCTGCACATAGTTAACACCACAAAACAGAAATACGCCATGGCAATAATGATTGACATTGCCGGAGCATTTGATAATCTTTGGTGGCCAGCACTGTTTCAGAGGCTAAGACATCTGGAGGTACCGCAATCACTGTACAACAGTTTTCTGGACTACTGTAAAGACCGAGTAGTCGAATGGCAGATGGACAGCCGGAAAGTAATTAAAAGAATTACCAAAGGCTGTCCTCAAGGTTCGATCTGCGGCCCCATCTTCTGGGACATAACAATCGAACCCCTCCTACAACTTCTGGATGGGGATGACAGGTCAGACGGAATTGTCGCCTACGCAGATGACCTATTAGTTGTAGTCACTGCAAACAACAGAGCCCAGTTAGAAGAGAAAGCCAGTGGATTACTACAAACAATTACTCAGTGGTGTCACAACAACAAACTCAGGATAGCCGAAAACAAAACAACATACACTTTACTGAAAGGATCACTCCAAAGGAATCCTTCGGTTAAAATTGGGGACGCAAACATCAAACGAGCACGCAATACGCGCTATCTTGGGGTACACATAGATGAAAAATTGAATTTCCAGGAACACATAAGGCTAACAACAGACAAAGCAGAAAAAATACTCCACAAACTGGTGAGGCTAAATTCAAAACAGTACAGACTACCTCTACCAGTCATACGTACATACCACTGTGCGCTCTTCGAATCAGTACTCAGCTTTGCAGCTAGCACGTGGGCACATAGACTGAACGTGGTCACCAACAAAGCATCCGTCAGACGAGGGCAGAGAAGTGTCCTACTTAGGCTATCTGGAGCCTTCGGTACCACCTCAGCAGATGCACTGTGTGTGGTGCTCGGAATATGCCCCATAGATATCACGACCAAATACAGAGCTGCAAGGTACTGGTTAAAGGTGGGGAGACTAGATAAGGTACACACAATAATCGGTGTGCCCATAGAGACGATACGTCACCTTAAAAGTTGGCGTCTGGATACATGGCAAGGTGAGTGGGATGTAAGTGATAAGGGACGTAGACCGCACAACTTCCTCCCTGACATAAGGGAGCGGTTGAGAATGAGACATATCGATCCCAGCCGCGGTATGGTACATTTCTTAACCGGGCACGGACCTTATCCCACGCACTTAAACCGCGTGAGTCTGAGGCAGACACCTACATGCACATGCGGGGAAGAAGGTTCCCCAGAACACACTGTCTTTTTCTGCGGGCAATACGCGAATAATAGACATACACTACACTTAGATTACACAGATGCAGACATAGATATATACACAGCAATAAGAGACGAAGAACAATGGGCACAATTAAACGCACTGACAAACAGTATTTCAAAAACAACACATGAAGAGTATATGCGGACACGACGTCACAGACATGCCTATGTGCAGCGTAACAGAAATCTCCAGAGAATGGACAGCGACACCCACAGTGACAGCGAAAATAGTGACAATGAGGAGGAACAGGAGGAGGAAGCTGAGATGTGACAGTAAATAAGCAAATTGCTGGCAATCTAGCCAAGAAAACACCAAATGCTGTACATGGATGCGCACCTAATGTAGTTAATACATAGGATTAGTAACAAATAGGATAAGAAACATTTCTCTACTAATAACCATTTGTGTGTGTGTGTGTGTGTGTGTGTGTGTGTGTGTGTGTGTGTGTGTGAATGGCAGTCAACGGCTCGATGAAACCATTCCGAGGTATTCACCGTCAGTCACACTCGGTGATGGTACTAACAAATCTCTCATCTATCCTATCTTCTTTTTATATTCTTCTTAAAAACAACAAAATTTTATTTATATTTCAACCTCAAATTAATTTTATTTTGAATCATTCTTTGTAAATTTTGTAGATAAAACGAAAGGAAAGAAAACTGTAAAAAGATGAAAAACGAAAATTGTAAGATGTACGACCTGTTTTAAACATCAGGTAACAGGTCTATAATCTGGCAATAAATAAATTTGCGTACAATAGCGGTTTTTCTCGTATCCTTCTTGTGTGTGGAGTAATATACTTCCGGACAACACCGAAAGTCTGCTTCATATAGTCTATAGAAAAAGTCTTAAGAATACTGACAAACATACTCTGGTTCTATGGGACTTTCATGGACAACTTGTGTCTTAGTTCATCCATAATAACGACCATTTCAAGAGCGTACCGCAATTATCAGCAATACGGTAAAACGTAAAATCTCCGACATCGCTGAGGCCGGAAAGAGATCCTGCAAGAACGGGACCAACGACGACTGAAGAGAATCGTTCAGCGTGACAGAAGTGCAACCCTTCAACAGATTGCTGCAGATTTCAATGCTGGACCATCAACGAGGGTCAGCGGGCCAATAAATCAACGAAATATCATCGATATCGGTTTCGGAATCGAAGGCCCACTCGTGTACCCTTCATGACTGCACGACAAAGACCTTCATGCTTAGTCTGCGCCTGTGCTGTTGATGATTGGAAACATGTTGCCTGCTCGGACGAAACTCGTTTCAAATTTTATCGAGCGGATGGACTTGTACGGATATGTAGACAACCTCATGAATCCATGGACCCTGCATGTCAGCATGGCACTGTCCAGGCTGGTGGGGCGTGTGCACATGGAGTGAAATTGGGACCCCTGATACGTCTAGAAACGACTCTGGTAGGTGACATATGTAAAGCATCCTGTCTGATTACATGCAAATTGTGCATTCCGATGGACTTGGGCACTTCCAGCAGAAAAATGCGACACCTCACACGCCCAGAATTGCTACTGAGTGGCTCCAGGAACATTCTTTTGAATTTAAACACATCCGCTGGCCACCAAACTACCAAGACATGATCATTATTGTGCATATCTGGGATGCCTTGCAACATGCTGTTCAGAAGAGATCTCAACCCCTTCGTACTTGTACAGATTTGTGAACAACCCAGCATGCTTCATGGTGTCAATTCCCCCCAGAACTACCTCAGACATTAGTCGAGTGCATTCCACGTGGTGTTGCGACTCTTCTGCATGTTCGCGGGGACCCTACACGATATTAGGCAAATGTACCAGTTTCTTTTGCTTTTCAGTGTATATCAGAAGTGACCTGATGATGCTTCGAATTGAGAATTGCCAATACTGGTCGATAGAGGGTGAAGTTGTAGGGAGAACCGTTCATATCGAAGTAAATAAACAGCCGTAAAATACGTCGAAAAGTAGCCTTCTCTGGTTGGGCACAGCTGGGCTTCGTTCGGAGTAGAGCAGCCAGCACATTCTGCTGATAACGTGCTGCAGCTTGCTTGCCGGGCTAACAGAGAAGCACGGCCAAGTTGAAAGCGGGATGTGTATGTCTCTGGGATGGAATGAAGGCTCATTAAAACACTCGTTACTATTCGAAGGTTATCATACAGTATGCCGACGGCCGCAGAGTAGGTGCTTTCCATGGATAGTGGCAGCGATTGAATTTGCTGTGGCAGGAGAACGCTGAGACAACGTACAGTGGCTGGTGGGAACTATACTGAGATCAAGACCGGTTGCTAAACTGCGACAGAAAACATTTAGCGTTAATGTCGTACTGCGTACACAGCCCAAGATCGATGGCAAGAGCTTACAGGCACCCCGAGCCGAACTTAGGACTTTCGGAGTCTGGCCGGAGGTTTAGTCGCTGGGACCTTGCCCTAGGTGGATGTAATGAAGCTCTCGGCAGAACTGGGGGCATGTGTACTTCCTCCGGTTGAGTGTGTTGTGACAGGAGCTCGGTTACTATCAATATCCGGCTGCTGAACTTCCCAAAATGAAAGAGCACGTATAACCCAGCCCACAGATACAGTAGATCACTGTGTTACAGAACGGTATGCCAGCATATCTGGTGTACCCCGCTCCAAATTACGAATGTGGCTGGTCCGCATATCCCTTAGTTGGTTATGGATGCATGAGACCAAAGTCGCAACTTGTTGTAAGTTACCCACCTTCTTTTTTAATCCATATCACATGTGAAAACGTAACTTGAAAAATGACCTGATTAAAATCATATCTTCCTTGTAAATATCAGGCTCACAAAATGAATAACACTACCAGACTGGAATTTCTCAGAGGAACAGAATAAGAGAAGAATAGGAATAGCGTGTTTGCACAACTTAGTAATAATGGGTAAAAGTAAACACCCAACCGAATTCTACCAACGTACTACACTACCCATTACATTAGTGTGACCACCTGTAAAGCGCTAATATCCACCTTTTGTAGCGAGAGCGTGCAGTCAGAGAGGCTCTGCAAGATACCAACAGCTACGTGGAGCCGTTTCTCGGTTGAGGATCCACGGTGCGAACAGCCCGATCTCAGTGTCCCTACAGATTTTCGATTGGGTTTTAACCAGGAGGGTTTGGTGGTCAGAGGAGTATGGCCAAACTCATCCTGGTGCAACTTGAATTATGCATCCACAATGCAAGCTGTATGATACGTTGCATTGTCCTGCTGGTAGATGCCATCGTGTCGAGCAGATACAAAATGCATGTAGAGATGTACAGGGTCCCGTAGGAGAGATACATACTTGTATTGATCCATTGTATTTCTCTAAATCGACGAGATCACCCAGAGAATGTCACTAAAACGTCCTCTAGACCATAAGGTTCCCTCCTGGATGCATGGCGTTCACTTCCAAAAGTTTCACGCCGTATAATATTTACGCCAACAGTGATATGTCCGATGGACCATAAAAGGTGATTCATCTGAAAAGGCCGTCAGCATGGCTTCATGAATCAGCTACCTTCTGCAGAGTCTCTTTGGCGGCAACGTTCGCTGAACGGTCTTTCAGAAGACAGTGCTGGTAGCCCCTTGGTTCATTCGGGCAGCAGCTGTTCAACAGTTGTGCGTCTATTCGCCCGTACACATTTCTGCGGCTGTCGTTCACCACTGTCATCTTCGCCGATCGATGGTACACCACAGCTGCAAAGGTACCCGTTTTTGATAGTGCCATTTACCTGTGCACGGTATACTTTAACCACCAAAACACGAGAATAATTTCCAAACAAAGCCGTTTGGGAAATGCTTCCACCCTTGGCCAGCAAGCGAAAGGCTGTGTCCCTTTGGCTGTCAGACATATCACTCCGTTTCCCCATAACGACAACGACTGCACTGTTTTCGGTGTCCCGCAGACGCCTTTTGTACACCCTCCACTGCTAGTGCAGCTACCTGTAGTCTGTGAGTGGTCGACGTCGAACATCGACAATGCTCACATTGCAATGAGGACTCTATAACATCATGTCACGGACTGCGTGGCCACTCCCGCCGGAGGTTCGAGTCCTCCCTCGGGCATGGGTGTGTGTGTTGTTCTTAGCATAAGTTAGTTTATGTATTGTGTAAGTCTAGGGACCGATGACCTAAGCAGTTTGGTCCATTACGAATTCACACCCACACCCATTTGACTGTATAATTTTATGATGAGCTTATGCATGGTATGAATAACACACACTGTGGTGTTGGTCTAGCTGTTCCATTCACTAATATGAAATTCAAAGACACAAAGCAATCACGCCGCATATAAAATCATGATTTGCCAGTTCTCTCCCTTTCTGTCTGCTACTCCAACTGATGACTTACCTTATTGCATGTAAAACATACAAGAAATACACGAACCGTGTTACGTACTACTGTTTTGAGGAACTTATGTTCAAGTAAAATTGGTGTTTCTGCTGAAGATAAGAAACCTACGACATTACGTGGATCGCTGACAGAAAACTGGATACTTAGTTGTATTAGTTGTACAGAGTTTAAGGCAGCGGCAACGTTTACTATAAAAACCTCGGAATATTTGGTTAAGAAATTATAACGGCATCTGATGCATAATTATGGCCACCATGATACACACAACATCGGCGCAGGGAATACATGCTAGAATATATCACCACAAGCGCTTTATTTAGATAAAATGCATTTCATATGCTTTATTAAACGGGACTATGATGAATTCAGATGTCCTTGTATTTGGATAGACTAATGTAAACCCGATTCTGTAACGTGTTGCTAACCAAACAACGAACGTATCGTTTGAACATACTCAAGAGGTCGTTAAAGATCTGAAAATACTTTACAAGGCAAGGTGAAGAGGTTGGAACAGTAGAGGAATTCGTGGCAGGACACATAAAATTAGTCAGAAGACTGATAACTCAAAAAAAAAAAATGACACGGCTTGCAATGTGATCCAAAACGTAGGCGAATACTTGCAGCATGAGATCAGAGAATGGTGAACAGAAACTGATGACAGTTCTATACAGTATCTTACTCAATGACTCAACCATACCAGGTTCTGTTTACCAATCAATGCGGACCAACAGCTTACTAACTAGTAAAACATTTGTGTGTTTAAACTAGACGCATTATCGAGTGACCCTCAATGTGCTCGTGCTTTGAAACAGTTTATATTCATACCATATATCCTATAGTAAAAAGAAACACGAAATACTCAGTTTAACTCCATACGACATCACAAAAGGTCTGCTTCTGGCATACATTGAATTGACAAAAGCCATCGGATACCTTCCAGTATCGTGTCGTATCTTCGTAGTGCATCAAGTTGACGTGGCATGGCGTCAAAACGTAGTTGGAAGTCACCTGCGGAAATGTTGGGCATTGCTGCCTCTATAGCGTTCATAATTGCAGGATTTTATGCACGAACAGACATCTCAGTTCTTTCCCATAAATGTTCAGTGTGATTCACGTCGGGCGATCTGGATGGCCAAACCACTAACTTGAACTGTCTGGAATGTTCTTCAAACCAATCGCGGCTGGCTGACATGATGCCCTGTCATCCATAAAAATTCCATTGTTGTTTGGGAATATGACTTCCGTGAATGGTTACAACTGGTCTCCAAGTAGCCAAACATGCAGAGGACCCAGTCTATCCCATGTAAACGCAGCCCACACTACTATCAAGCCACCACTACCTTGAACAGTACCTTGTTGACATCTTGCGTCCATGGCTTACTGGGATCTTAGCCACACTGGAATCCTTCCATCAGCTCTTACCACCTGAAATCGGGACTCATCTGACCAGGTTACCGTTTTCCAGTCGTCTAGGGCCCTATCGATGTGGTCTCGAACCCAGGGGATGCGCTGCAGGCGACGTCGTGTTGTTAACAAAGGCACTCCCGCCGGTCGTCTGCTGTCATAGCCCATTAACGCCAAATTTCGACGCACTGTCCTAACGGACACGTTCTTCATACGTCCCACAATTATGTCTGCGTCTATTTCACGCAGTGTTGCTTGTCTGTTAGCACTGAAAACTCTACGCAAATACTGCTGCTCTCAGTCGCTAAGTGGAGGTTATCTGCCACTGCTTTGTCCGTGGTGAGCGGTTGTTGTTGTTGCGTTCTTCAGTCCAGAGACTGGTTTGTTGCAGCTCTCCATGCTACTCTATCCTGTGCAAGCTTCTTCATCTCCCAGTACCTACTGCAACCTACATCCTTCTGAATCTGCTTAGTGTATTCATCTCTTGGTCTCCCTCTACGAATTTTACCCTCCACGCTGCCCTCCAGTACTAAATTGATGAACCCTTCATGCCTCAGAACATATCCTACCAACCGATCCCTTCTTCTAGTCAAGGTGTGTCACAAATTTCTCTTCTCCTTAATTCTGTTCAATACCTCCTCATTAGTTATGTGATCTACCCATCTAATCTTCAGCATTCCTCTGTAGCACCACATTTCGAAAGCTTCAATTCTCTTCTTGTCCAAACTATTTATCGTCCATGTTTCACTTCCATACATGGCCACTCTCGATACAAATACTTTCAGAAACGACTTCCTGACACTTAAATCTATACTCGATGTTAACAAATTTCTCTTCTTCAGAAACGGTTTCCTTGTCATTGCCAGTCTACATTTTACATCATCTCTACTTCAACCATCATCAGTTATTTCGCTCCCCAAATAGCAAAACTCATTTACTACTTTAAGCGTCTCATTTCCTAATCCAATACCCTCAGCATCACCCGACTTAATTCGACTACATTCCGTTATCCTCCTTCTGCTTTTGTTGATGTTCATCTTATATCCTCCTTTCAAGATACTGTCCATTCCGTTCAGCTGCTCATCCAGGTCCTTTGCTGTCTCTGACAGAATTACAATGTCATCGGCGAACCTCAAAGTTTTTATTCCTTCTCCATGGATTTTAATTCCTACTCCGAAGTTTTCTTTTGTTTTCTTTACTGCTTGCTCAATACACAAATAGAATAACACCGGGGATAGGCTACAACCCTGTCTCACTCTCTTCCCAACCACTGCTTCCCTTTCATGCCCCTCGACTCTTATAACTGCTATAACACCTACCAGTATCTCTAATCTGGTATTCTCGGCACACTCTTGACGCTATAGGTCTCGGAATATTGAATTACCTAAGGATTTCCTAAACTGAATGGCCAATGAATCTAGATCAAATACCATTCCTCGTTCAAAGTCTGTAAGTTCCCGTCGTGCAGCCATAAAGACGTCGGAAACCTTTCCACGTCAATGACCTGAGTACAAATGAGATCTCCGCCAATGCACTGCCCTTTTATACTTTTTGTACGTGATACTACCGCCATCTATGTACTTATATGTGCAACCGTTGTCCCATGACTTTTGTGACAGTGTAAAACAGACGCCATATCTCACTGACCAAGTTCCTGTCGACTAGGTAAGAATCTGACAAGCCAGATACTTCATTTGATGCCGCGCAACATAGTGGGACATGGAATTCTACGCTGTGGTGTCTGCAGCCACTCATCCACGTCCCGTGAGAGAATAACTTACGGCTGTGCTCTGGTCGATGGTGGCCTTGCGGCAGTCAACGTGTTAAGCAGTCTTGAAAAATTAAACAACTCTGTTTACCTCTTCTCTTCGTAGTGACCAGCGGCTTTGATAATTAACTCTGAAATTGCTAATTTCATAACAGTTTTAGTACTTAGCGTGATTACATGCTACGAAACAGAATTTGAAACCGCAACTGAAGCTCTCTCCAAGCGCGTGGAGTACTCAGCACGATGGATACCGTGCAGAGGTCCGATCTGATGGAAATATTACTCAGCTGTGGAACTTCAACAGAATTCATGGAAAATGTAAATTTCTATGTAACTATCACACCACTGCACAAGCTGTGGGAGATTTTAGGGCTGGTTCCGTTCTACTTTCCGATGAATGTTAAGAAAGATACCAGCACAAGAAAGAAGTTTCTGATGACAACTTGGCCATCATTTTGTTTGCTCGTATCAATCATAATATTTGTGACGAACGTCTATGTACGCAGTATAGTTTATCCAGAATTCACCGTCACATATGTTGCAGATGTTTTAGCGAAGTACATTACGTGGTTTGAAATAGTCTATCTGTATGCGATAGGTTTCATTGAGAAGTACATCCACCTACGGGCGTTTGCGAAAGCTGTAAGTCATGTAGATAATTACTTATGTCCGACACACACAGATGGTAAGAAACTACTTAGCGCGATCCTGACTACAGTCTGGCTGATTCTACTAGCTGCGGCGTTCTTTGTAGCGGTAGCGATGGGTCATTTCGAGTTGTACCCTGACCATCTAAGAATGGTGAAACAAATTGAGTATCTGTTGTTTACGTTCTTAGACCTGAGCATATCTTCACTCCTGATCTGTCTGATTCTGGAGCTGTGGGTGAGGCACAAAATTTTGAACGAACGCATAAGGAGCGCAGTGCTGGCACAATTGGAGACTGGTGGTCGGTTGGTACTCGCGTGGGGTGGAGCAAGGGAAGACCCGGAGCTGGCGACGCGGAGCCTGCGAATGGCGCACCTGTCCCTCCAGAGGGCCACGGAGCTGCTGCAGGCCCACACGGGTTCTGCAGCGCTCCTGGAGGTGGCTGGTGCCTTCTTCGGCGCCGTCTACAGCGGCCACGAGTTGGTGCTGCTATTGCTGGTGAGGCCCTCCAACGCCACGAAGGTGCTCCAAAACAGGTGCGTCCTGGCAGTGCCAGAGTACTTCTTTGTTAGAATATGCAATTTCAACAGCAGACAGGCAGGAAATAACTAAATTTAGCTTACTATAGGTATACAGTTTTGCAGGATGGCTACGAGATTCGATTTGTAGGCCAGACGACTAGTGCCCGAGAGGACTGAAATGTTATTTTGGTCGAGCGGTGTCCTACGGTATCATTATGTCAGGAAATGGGCTTATTCATAGCAAGACGAGTATCCAAGCCGACAGTGCGCCAATGTAGATCGCTTGAGAGTTTTTAAGGTGCGACATTTATACACAGAGGTACCACATCAACAGCACTAAAGCGGCCAGGCATTGAGTCGAATTGATCTTGAATGTGGATGACACATACGGGTACGACCTTCCCTACTGCTCCAGGGTCCACCAACTTTGGTTTATGGCAAGTGATGGCCTCCCAGTTTCTCAGCAATCCATGAATAGATGTTTCAATGGCTGAGGAATTTGTAGAATATGCTGTCCACGGCAACAGTCAAAATACTGTCTCTAGCCATGCATGCAAAGGTACCATTGGCAACATGTGGTCTTGTGTTGATGTGTACAAAAATGATGTCAGAGTGGTTTAATCGGTAGGTCAGAGCCAAAAACCTTAACAGGTGACAAATTTAGCTGGAGTGTCAGGTGATGACATGCAATGAGAGGCCAAGGGAACAAAGTCACCTGCTAGACTGGAGACATATGTACTTTCACAGGATTTGTTTGTTGTTTTTTGTGAAGCTCGTTTCCCATCATGTACCTTGTCATACAACGTTGTTTTATGATACAGCCTGCAGCAATCCAGCCCACAGTTACGATAGATCACTGTGTTGCATAGCCGGCCCTTGTAGCCGAGCGGTTCTAGGCGCTTCAGTCCGGAACCGCGTTGCTGCTACGGTTGCAGGTTCAAATCCTGCCTCGGGCATGGCTGTGTGTGATGTCCTTAGGTTAGTTAGGTTTAAGTAGTTCTAAGTCTAGGTGACTGATGACCTCAGATGTTAAGTTCCGTAGTGCTTAGAGCCATTTGAACCATTTGTGTTGCAGAAGGTTCAAATGGCTCTGAGCACTATGGGACTTGACTTCTGAGGTCATCAGTCCCCTAAAACTTAGAACTTCTTAAACCTAACTAACCTAAGGACATCACACATATCCATGCCCGAGGCAGGATTCGAACCTGCGAACGTTGCGGTCACGTGGTTCCAGATTGTAGCGTCTAGAACCGCTCGGCCACTCCGGCCGGAGTTGCAGAAGGCTACGCTAGCTGTGCTGAAGTGGTCGATTGCACAATTATGCAGGTGGCTGGCAGGAGACTGCTTCCACAGCACGTACTGCGATGGAAACGTTCATTACTCTCGGAGACTCTAAACGCACGTACATCCATCGGAACTGGTGTGAGAAGACTACGGGGTTCTGATCATGTATTCAGTATTGTCGTCGTGTACAGGCTATCGGCGCATTTTTCTCTGCTGCTATTTGGAGAGAAGCCACAAATATTTTTGCTATGCTGACAGCCCTTTGTGCTCCAGAAACTGTCACTCTGACCTTCTGGATGCTCATCTAGTTTCATTTTCTGACTTAAAATATGTTAAGTGTTCATACGATAATGCATATCCTAGTGAACATTACGTATCTCCTCAGAGGCGCTAGCATTGGGGGCTGCAAAGATCCCCCGTGACGTTGAGTACGGCCTTCGCGAACTCACAGATTCCATATTCGCATGGCAATCATGGCATCCCGATCAACGCGACCAGCACTATAATAAGTGTTTAACGTCAGTCCTGATAGGCCACCATCCTGCCATACAATTGACCATTTACAGTTTGTTCATAGTACTACCATTTAATCGTCAGCAGTTTTTCCAACACAATTTTCATTAAATTTACGGCCTCTAATCACGTCAAGCTGTCATATCAGTCTTAATGGAGAGAGATATTCACACGGAAAAGTAGCTTTAAGTGTACTCCTAGCAAACGAAGTTTACTTGTTCCTTTTCAACCTCACCAAGCCCTTTACTTGATCCAACACCACATCCCAATTAGCTACTGGCTCCAGGATCTGGTAAATGGCTCTGTCTAGTGAGTAGGTGCGCAGTAATAAAACTGGAAAACGCCTTAGTAACATAGCACGTCCCTACACAGAAACACCATTCGAATGTCCTAAGACTTTCTGTACTGAGAAAGTACCCTCGTTGATCACGATGGATCACAAAATCCCGAATTCCAAAGTGTTAACGCACAAACTTCGTCCCAAAGGATACAACATGTAGTGGCAGCCTCATATGGTTGATTTGGTAGTGGAGCCTCACTCACACGCCATCATATCCTAGCTTTTCAGTCCCTTGGACACAGAAGCCATTTCCAGGGGCAATGGAAACACGTGAAGTAAGACTCAGAATGTGCCCTTTTCGGGCGTGGAAGGGTTTTGTTTATGCGCCTTCATAACAGCACAACAATACAAATTTACTTCTCTATAACATAGCAGTATGTACCGCTAAAGCTATGTAGCACATTGGGCAAATCTAGCTTCTCCCACGTCAGGCATGCTGAGCAAGACAAGAAATACCCTTCGCCATACACCATAAGGTATCTTTTGGAACACAGATGTAGACATATAGGTTAAGTCAATAGGTACTTGGCTCTCTTGGCAGCTCACATCATGCGCCACATTAATCTAGAGTAGAGATCAAATAATTAATGCTTAACTCAACTTTGCTGTTTTGATCTTCAGTTTCAAGATTATTTTCGTGCAGCTCTTAACGATAGTGTATCCAGTGCAAGCCACTTCATCTCTGTGAAACTATCACAGTCTACATCCATGTACTATATCTATGCCAGCTATAGGACACTTTGGACTTAAATGCGTTATTGAATCTTGCGATATCACTCACATCAAATGCAGGTAATAGTGACGGTTGCCTACAAGCAACTGTAAATATGTCATAATCCCAGATAGTGGTGAGCATCAATCCCTTATCAATAACATCATCATTATCACTTGGTAAGCCACGCCCTCCCTCTCCCCTCCCTCCTTCTATACTCTCCTCTCCTCCAAGCATGGTGTAGTATTTTAACCACCTAGTATTTTAGCCATCACTGAAATGGAATGGAATGTAGCCCAGGAATATCGATCATGGCTATGCTCAAAAGTATCCCAATGATGTGAAATGTTTTGTGTCATCTATAAAAGTATTTCTCTAAAGGATTGCTAAAGGGTTTATCTTGTAGTGTCTCCAGATCTAATACACATCAGCAAAACACGAACAATGGCTACAATAGGAAATAGTTACAACAGATAATACTATAACATGGGACAAGTTGTTACCAGTCTGCTCAAACTTGGGAGGCCACAGTTTCACTGTCAGATCCGACAACTTGTTACATTTTTGCTATTTTGTAGAAAGCAAGTTGTTTCTGTCTGGCTGTAACATGGAGCAAATTATTACAGTTTGACTGTAACATGGATCAACATGTTACAGTTTTGCTGCGACAGGTAGGGCATCATGTTAGTTTCTCTGTAACACGATACAACTTTTTACAGTTTTAAAGTAACATGGAAGGCAAGGTATTGCAGTTTTGTTGAATATGGGGCAATTCGTTACATTTTTACTGCAACACGGTGGACAAATTATTACATTTTCACTGTGACATGGGGAAACGTTTTACAGGTGTATTGCAACATGAAAGGAAACCTCAGTTCATATACCTGTCCCAGATTTATCCCGCTTTGCATTGCTACTAGAATTCTGATAATGTCATCAGTGATTTCACCATACATTGTTGCCAGATTTCTCCAACCTCCCCTTTCCCCAAACATCAGAGACAGGCCAGTTGTCCTTTGTGTAAAGTGGTGGGAAATTAAAAAGTGGTGGAAAATGTCAAATTCCTCAATTGTAATAAGCGTAAAATGGTGTAGTCCAAGAAGATGGCCCTAGCACAGTAATCCTAATTGTAAGTAGGCAAAAATTCAAAAGCGGACACTAGTCATATTGGCTTAGATCCAGGTAGGTTACTTGTGTTAAGTATAGAATCAAAGATGGTGGACCTGCTGGATACAATCCCACTTTGCAAGGATGTCGGATTTCCCCAAGAATGTGATGTCATAATCTAAGATTGGGAATCTGGTGGATTGTGGTCCTGCCTGCATATTTGTCAGATTTCATGTCCTCTTAGTCTGGAATCTTATCCTATGTGTAAATGGAAGGACCCTTGCCGGTCCATACTGAGCCGGCCCAGCATTGGGACTATGTGCTTGTAAAGAGATTTGTGGTCAAACTACCAGAGTACCACGGCCATGCTGCCACCATGGACTCCCTTATCAGGCAGCACGCCGTTTGCAATTGAATGGAGTTATAAAACGCACTGCTACAGCACCACTGGTGCATGACATCACTCTAGTCATGCTGCATGGAGTCTATGGTTATCTGTCACCGTATGACTGAACAGCCCTATATCGTGATGGCTGCAAGTGACGTATAATGACCGCCCATCCCCGTATCTTTCGAGCACATCAATACTGCACTGCACGAGCTGGTCCAAGTGCCTCATCCAACAAGCATTCTCTCACAATATTCATATCTTCAATGCATTTAAGCCTTGCTGCAACTAGTGGTTAAGATAAAAACGTTTTCCCCTCTACTGCTGAAAAGCTACTCCTCATCTGTCTATCACTGTGATGGTATTTATTAATTGTCATTAAACTTTTGAATTAATGTGCGATTAATCTCAATGACTATCGTTTGTAGTAGTGACCACCTCTGACAGAATGGCCAGCTCGTGAATACTCTATATGGCTGTCCATATGCCGTTTGGCTACTCAAATACCAATACATCATTTATGGTCCAAGAATTAATCAATCAAAATAATAACGCTTTTACAATGCTCGTTTCTTGTGCTTGACACACAAGCTAACCTCCAAATTAGTATAAGGAGCTGTGCAAAAATGTCAGTAATAGCTGACAAAGGGACTAGACTTTTCCTGTAACTATGAGATCTCAAGATCTTCATAATTAAAACTTCTCCTGGTTTGGTATTCAAGATGGAGTTGGGAGTAGGCGATGGATTAGTGGGTGTATGAATTATAACAAAAACTTTCATCTCTATATCTGATGTATTATAATTCCTGGAGATTCATTATAAGCTTCTTACCATAAAAAATTTCCATGTCAAAAGATGTTTTATTAATATTGTTCTGTACACCTTCGAGGGAAAATTGATTTGTAAATTTATGTAAGGCAGTCTTTCGCACCTGGAGTGGGGTGGAGGGGGGGGGGGGGAGAGGGCAGAAAAGGGCATACATTCAGTCCCCTTCACGCAAGTGCTGCAAAGAAACATGCACCTATTCAGTTATTGTACCTTGAGGAGGTCCTGAGAGATTAGCCAGTACGAAAGAGGGTTTCCATGTGGCTGCAACATGTGTTCATCATTATACATATAAAGGAGGAGATATACATATATATTATGTATTAATAGCGGATTGATTTATTACGCGAAAATATGTCATCTATTCACCATCACCCCGGTTACCACCGATGCTTATGTAAACTCCGATCACGCTGCCGAACGGCATGTGCATGCAGTGGAGAACCTGGTGGATGTGTGCCAAACATTTTATCATTCGAAAGCTTACAAGACCCTCAGTATTTTATCTGCACAGCCCCATGTGGTATCATTGGAATTAGAGCAAAAATAGACACGTAATTATCTAGGATAAAATGAATATGCCTTAAATCTAAAAACACATAGTGCTAGAATGCTAGTCTTGAACAAAATAACGAATGGACATTAATTTCACAGTATTTACAAGTTTGCGGTCTATCAGTATACTTAGTGAATAAGGAACTTAGTTTACACTTTGGCTAAAAATTACTTAACCCAGATTATAAAACCGTGTGGTGGACGGGGGCAAACTACCACTGGTCCAAAAAAAAAAAAAAAAATAAATAACATTACAGTCTGGATTAAATACGTGGAGAAATTGGTTGCGACACGGCTATTAAACAGAGCTGAATTAACAGCAGAAATGTTAATCATAGGACCACCTGAACTAGTGTAAAGCCCGGCATGAACAAATCCAAGAGGAAAAGCGCAGTCTCACTTGAAATTTACAATAACATTGATTAAATATATTAATGTGACACATGCGCACTTCATTTTACCACAACTAATTCTAATTAGTAATATAATGAACCTGATTCCGATTTACAAACGCTTTGCTCAACAGTACATAGCAGAGCATGCCAAAACTATGCATTACTCACCAAGTCCCTGAAACCAGAGCCTCTCTTCACTTTGTGTCCTAAGGAGCCCAGAGCCAATGAGCGAAGGGGAGTGTGAGGGGAATCAGTGTTTGACATTAACTGCGCTTTACAAGAAGTTAGGTAACCATCCTCTGTCTCAAAGCAACTTCTCTGAACCTCTTTGAAAGAAATTAATTTGTCACCCCAAGCCTGCAGCACTAAGCTTCTCTCAGACTCAGATGAAACATATTTCATGCATAGTACCAAACTTGATTATTCAGTTCACTCTCATACAGGAAAGAAGGGAAGGGAGGAAGACGAAATGCATTGGGTAAAGAAATGAAGGAAAACACGAGCATTTTCCTTTACCTTTTCTTGTGGCGATCAAATAGCAGTGATAAGAAAAACTTAAAAGCATTTAGCTGCTGTCAACCGGCTGTATCACAAATTGCACACCAAAAGCTATGAAAGTGGGATATATTGTCGCCTTCCATCATTCTGTGCCCGTGGGGAAGAAAAGTACAGAAGTTGTGCTACTAGTAATAGCGCAGCCTCAAACTTTTCTTAAAGTTCAACTTATTTCTTCACACATAAATGGAATCCAACGTCCATATCATAGGTTAATTAATAATTCCTAGTTATAATAGAAGGTAACCATAAAAGAAGCAATAGAAATCTAGATGACGTATGAAATACATCTTAATTTCGTGACTTTATGTGAATACAACAATATCAAAGTGATAAAAAGGTGTTTCACAACTGAGAAGACATATTGAACTTTACACATAAAATGATAGTAGAAATGGCTCTTAATATGTCAGTATAGTAAATTCATTTATACACCCAGCTTGAAAATCAGTTACCATATTGATAATACTAAATAACACAATCAGTTGACCAGAGGAACTTCGTGCACTGAACACACCCCAAATTACGTAAATAAAAGAGAAAAGCGTTTTCAACTGTCAGTATGCTTTACTAAACAGAAATTACATCAACTTACATGAATAGAAGTTGAAATGGCTTTTCATTTGCCAAATACCAATATCACTAGGGTAAAAATGGCCAGTATTCCTGTTGTAGATTGAGTGTATGAGTCTTAATGTACTTGTTCTCTTAAGTTCTCCAGCACTGGACGCGTTACTGGGTTAAACGAGGTAAACATAATCATACAACATCAATCATACGAGAACATATGGCAGTGATGGTAAAGATCTATATCCAAATGTTGTTGTTGTGGTCTTCGGACCTGAGACTGGTTTGATGCAGCTCTCCATGCTATCCTATCCTGTGCAAGCTTCTTCATCTCCCAGTACTTACTGCAACCTACATCCTTCTGAATCTGCTTAGTGTATTCATCTCTTGGTCTCCCTCTACGATTTTTACCCTCCACGCTGCCCTCCAATACTAAATTTGTGATCCCTTGATGCCTCAGAACATGTCCTACTAACCGGTCCCTTCTTTTTGTCAAGTTGTGCCACAAACTCCTCTTCTCCCCAATTCTATTCAATTCTTCATCATTAGTTATATGATCTACCCATCTAATCTTCAGTATTCTTCTGTAGCACCACATTTCGAAAGCTTCTATTCTCTTCTTGTCCAAGCTATTTATCGTCCATGTTTCACTTCCATACATGGGTTCACTCCTTACAAATACTTACAGAAACGACTTCCTGACACTTAAATCTATACTCCATGTTAACAAATTCCTCTTCTTCATAAACGCTTTCCTTGCCATTGCCAGTCTACATTTTATATCTTCTCTGCTTCGACCATCATCCAAATGATTACTGTGCAATTGGCAATGAAGTGTTCGGCAGATGGTATATCACACATCCACACTTTTTTCAGCATGCCTATCAATAAACAATTCTTATACCTAGCCATAAAGACTGTGATACAGGACCATGATATCATATGACAGATAGAATTTTAGCTCACAGAGCTAAGGAAACATACGGAAGAAGGGATACCGGTACTTCTGGCAGGTTTTTTGCCAAACCTGCTGTAGATCCAGCAATGGACTCAAAACATAGAGTTGGTATGGGATTAAATTTCAGTCGAGCTATGAATTCAGCTCATCAGCCACTGAACACAAAGAATAAGAAGACGAAGAAGATGGCCACATCAGGGTGTTTAAAAATTGGCGGCAGCTAAAACAGGCTGAAAATGAGAACTAATTACCTAGGATGCTGCCACTGCTTATCACATCATGTGGAATCCTTCTCTTCATGATTTCAGCCCTGGTGGGACTTTCAGCGATTGCTCCTGCAGCTATCGCCAGAACATTTATAAAATGTGGCAACGCAGGACAGCATTTTAAATAACTGACAAGACATAGTACGTTCATAGAATTTGTGGCTATTGGGAAAGGATTAGATTTAAAAACTCACAGTAAACGGATTGAATTGTTCATTAAAGAAGCAAGTTACAACGGCCAATAATTCGTTTATAAATATCGATCTTCTTAAATTCATCAAAACTTTGTCTATTCCAAGACGTCATATAGTGCTGAAGCGAAATACACCAATAATGAAAGTTAAATTATAAATTTAAACATTAAGGGAGCATGTCTAACTCCCTGGGTGGCACATGTCACAAGAAGAATCCTTAAATGGCGCCCCTACTACTTTGATTCTTTCGGCACTGTAGTGTTGCCAGAAGAATTACGCCACCACTTTACCGATAATTACGTATTCTACAATTACCAACGCCATCAAAAGTTAAGACACCCGTGTCTCTTGTTCATCCGGAAAGCTATAAAGAAGAATTAAACATAAAAAGAAATAATCAAACACACCAGATGTTCAGTTGAGCTTCAGGAGCGATGTCATACAATTTGACGTGTAAGATCGATATTCAGTATTACGTGTGGATAACTTTCCACCAATAGAATTAAGCAAAGAAGGCAGGAGTACTGCATCAACAGGGCTAGAACTGTACAACGCTATTCTTAATTCCACAGCATCAAAGTGTAAGACGTAGAAATTGGTAAAGCTGTGCAGATACTCCACGGTTATACAACACTGATGACTGAAACTTACATTTAAACGAAACAGCACCAGGTATTAAGCTACACGTGAACATTAACCTGCTTGAAACGGAAATAAGAATGACCTGAGAGATAAAACACATTGCAAAAAAAAGTCGGTAGCATCTCTACTAGGTTTGCTAAAGGACAAAATTCTGCAGGAGGCTCAGGATAAAGTTTACGAGTCAACTCATTCTGTGGATAAACTACTAGTTGACACAATTTGAGGCGAATGCGACATTGCGAAAAATGCATTTCTCAATGACAAATTGACTCATAGATTTACAGATTCTTCGCTACAATCGGCATAGGATATAAAATCCTAAAGATGTCAACCAATGCCGTTTAGCTACCAATGACTGTTCTGACATTAGATCATCTCGAGTTGACGATTATATTTCGCGGTGAGTAAATCGTAATTTGCTTACATTTCAAGCAGAACTGGTGTAACGAATAATACCAGCACACGCAGTCAACAACATGTAACTTTGCAACTGAAAGATGATGTCTTACCACCAAAGAACCATCAATTTATGAAACTGTTAGGCCGTAAACAATGCAACAAAAATGCCGTCGCTCAACGAAACAGCTCTACTTGGATATAATGAACAAATCAATAGACGGGAATATTTCTCACACAAACCTTTTGCTACAGTGACATATGAGAACAGCGAAGGTATGCACATAGTTGTTTAGCACCTAGATACTTCAATCATTCCAAGCAACAGTTTCGTTTATACCGGCTGGTGTGGCCGAACGGTTGTAGGCGCTTCAGTCTGGAACCGCTACGGTCGCAGGTTCTTATTGTGCCTCGGGCATGGATGTCTGTGACTTTCTTAGGTTAGTTAGGTTAAAGTAGTTCTGAGTTTTAGGGGACTGATGACCTCAGATGTTAAGTCCCATAGTGCTCAGAGCCCATTTGAACCATTTGTTTCCTGTATTTGGAATGGAAATCTGTGTAAATGGATAGAGTTTCTCCTGCAGCAACCCATCTTAAGCCTAATGTATTCATTTTTAAGTTTGAGGAAATAAGATACAAGCTGAACAGAGTTTAAATTGACCACACCCGTAATGGAGGAATTCTGTCAAACATAAAAAGATGAATTTCTGTGTAAAAATCAGACTACAGTGGTTTATAAAATTCTGCATGGTTTTACGAGGAACCAAGCCCAATGTAGAAAAAAATATATTTAGTGTACACATAGACCTCAAGATGAAAATATGAAGCACATTGTAATTAATGTTAAGAAGGAAATTATTTTAGTAGGAAGTGGGAAGGACAGATATGCATATATCCAACGAGGTGGTAAAAATTCTGAGGAGATCAAAGTAGGGAAATTAATAATAACACCTCATATCTCTGCAATTGAAGACAAGCTCTTAAAATTTTTAAAAATATTTATCTCTGGCATTCAGTTGCCTTTAAATTTCAGATCGTAAGAGCTGCTTCAATGTCCTCTTATTCCAAGCTTATCCCAACAAATATGAACTATTAAAACATCGTTTAAGCTTGAAACACCACCATTTACCATACTTGCATTTTAAAACAACAGAAAATCAATCTGCAATGCGATTCGAGTAAATTCAACAATTTTAATTAAACAAATGCAAAATTTTACTTAATTCAGAGATTCGCTTAAACCAAAATTGGTCTAATAAAGTATGAGAGTGGAGAGAATGAGGCTTGTCTGCTCGCTCCAGATGAATTTAAGAGATTTGCTCCAATTGTCGTTACAGATAGCTCAAAACAGAATGAAAGTGTGAAGGCTGGTCTCATAGATGTCTACGTCGAATTCAAAGAATGTTAAAACTTCCCAGCAAACACACCAGCATTTGCATTACAACTACATCATCACATCATCAACTAGTCTCCACTTATCAGAGACTTGTATAAATTAATAGGTGAAGTATCATATCCAAACAATTTTACGATGGCAGCTCAAACTTCTAATGTTATGATTGATTTCCCACCATCCACTATTACTATGGACACTTCATATTTAACGATGTTACCCTCATCACTTTCCAGAATGATGGACAAGTTAGCATGACATCCTCTACAACAGTCCCTTTGAGAAACTCTTTAAAGTATGTTAAACTGATAGATCTAAATTATCATATAGGTAACTAGGTCGATGAGGGACTAAATTTTGACAAACTCGACCATTTATGTAAAAGGTAATGACAATTGTTATGGATATGCGGTATTTACAAGAACGCCACTGTTAGAAATCTGCAAACATATGAGTGTCTTATCTTACACCTTATTAGACCAAAATAGAACACAAAAAATTGTTTTGTGTGTGTATTAGATAATGTAAAACAACTATTAAATTGGTTGACAAATAAATGAATTTTATTTTAAATATTTATCATTTACTACGTTCCGTTTAAAAAAATCCCACACATCTTATAATTACAGAAACATGCCCTGAGTAGTCTCACTGCTCCAGGTGCTACATTGTTATATACTCATCCCTGGTGAAAGTTGCACAGCTTTTGGCTGAATTGTACCCACATCACTGGATGGCTATATAAGACTTTGCTGCCAGCCCTTAATTATTGTTTATAATAACAGTAATAGTAACATTCGCGTCATTTGCATCGTCAGCAGCAGCTTTGTGAAGTGATCTGGCAGCACCAGCAGTGGGAGCAACAATGAGAGCAAGTACACTCCTTTCACGGTTGCTGGGGATAATTGCATGCCTTCATGTTATGGATGACGATGTTACATGTAAGTACCAATTATTTTCTATAAGTATGTGTATGTCTATAAATTTTCGATACTTGCAGTCTGTTGATGTTTCAAAATTTCTGAATGATGACGATTTGAGAGCAATCACTGTAGCCATAGTTTATTTCACTACATCATCTCAGTACCCTGTTGATGATGACAACAGTACATATCTCTCTTTATATATATGTTGGTATATGTGTATATGTAATGCTTGATTTTTTTCTAGGATTGATTCATGTGAATGTTATGCCATCCACTACATTCAGATTCAGCAGCATCAAAGGGCTCGCATCCTAACATCAATCCATGCATAGAAATGTCGGCCACACCACCTCAAGATGAGTGACATAAATGCATTTATGTGGTAGTGTGTGTATTTTCGCATTTTACTTGTACAGTGACACTATTGTTTAAGGATTGATGTTATGCCACTCACTCCATTCTCAGCTTTGTCAGACGAATGGCGTCCAATTATTAATGGTTCTAAAGAGATATTGGCCATGCCATCCCAGGTTGAGCAACATGTATGAATGTGAATGTGAGTGTCTGTATATTTCTCAGTTTATGTATACAGTGTCATTACTGTTTTAGGATCAATTAATGTTACTGTTGTGCCACCCACTTCATTCCCAGCTTAAGCAGGGTTAGAAGTCTTGTGTCCTAATATCAGTCCCAGCACAGAAATGTTGGCCACACCAATGGTGAGATGGTGGTATGTAATACATAAACTTCTACCCCCATATGTATGCACATTTTGAGTCCTGTCTTCATTTCGTCTAAATTTAATAAGAGATGTTCATCTGTTGCTAGTGAACCAGACAGAAGATATGTGATAGATAATAGATTTTTACAATTGTCGTTTCAGATAGCTCGAAACAGAATAAAAGTCTGAAGTCTTGTCTAATACACATCTGTATTGTATTGAAAGCCTGTCAAAACTTCTCAGCGAACACATGAGTATTTGCATTAATATTACATCACCACATCATTAACTAGTCCTCACATACCAGAGCCTTGTATGAATTAAATGTGAAGTATCATATTTAAACCATTTTACGATGGCAGCTCAAACTGCTAACATTACGACTAATTTCCAAATTCATGCCAACTCATCAGCCTGATGATGATTGGTATATATCAACCCAGAGCCTTACCATCCATGGTGAACTTCTGAACATAGCTCTGAAAGCAATTGAGGGCTACGCATCACAGACAAAATGGAGTGATTTGGCCAAGGCAGCGTTTTTATATAAGTAACTACTAGTGTCTACTAGAATATATGTGGATGCATATATATTTTTTTTACTGATACATATAGATCCTTGTGCTGTTTCAGAAATGATGGACGAATTTGGTGTCATACCTATCACCTGAACCTGCACCTGAACCTTGGCAGAAAGTAGCTCTGACTGTGTCACCAACAACTGCAGTACCAGATTTGTAAAATGACATGAGTCCACAACAACAGCATCCATACGTGCAGCATCAGTGGCGACAACACAGCACAGCAGTGACTACAGTGGCCAGCACCGACAGCATCACCTATACTGGATCATCACGAGCAGCAGCACCCTCACTGACAATAGAACCATGGCACCTCCACTCATATTTGTATCATCTGCATTTGATCTTCGTAGTTCTAGTAACAATCGTCTACCAGCCTCCTGCAGCCTCTCTGTTCTATATGATAGCGAAGATGTAAATAATCAGGAATGCTGCCACAAACTGCCACACTGGGTTTTCCAGGGTACACCTCCGGATGCAGAAATTATGAGCACCATGTGCAGCGTTCACGTAAATACTGTGTTGATGTTCATAAGTACTATAAACCTCATGGTACTGAATTCCCTATGAGCCTTCAGGTATCAACAGTTTGAGAAGCAGAGTCCCCATATATCTATTCATACATATGACCTGAAAGAAATCAAGTCAGATAATAGTGATACAACACATAAAGTCGTCTGGCCCCTTCACTTCACCAAATACATGAAACGTCATTAACATTCACATTTGTTGTTAATCTCTCAGGAAGAGAAACAACACTAATGCTTGATCAGAAACCGGCCCCTCTTTCTTTTCTCTGAGTCATGTGAATGTTATTGTAAAAGCATTTTTGTTCTAGGTGTCTGAACTCGTTTATTATGATTGAGTGATTAACAGAACATCTGGAGCATAGCTCTGCACAGAATCCAGTACACGTACAGTTGCCCAATGAGGCGAATAAATTCTTGAATTTAAGAATTCTCACTGCAAAGAGTGAGTACACTTTGCTGTATACATTGATTGTGAGAGCCTTCTTACTCGTGTGGTGAGTAGCGAGGGTTACCCCAATGTCGCACATTGTACCCTCACAAAACGCTAAACACCTTTTGTGAGAGCATATCAAGTATTATATGTGTATGACTTGGATCATAATCATTTTGGTTTACAATCACTTTGGATCATACACTGGAGGTTTGCAATGTCATAAAACAAATCTTTGTGTATTTACGCCGGCCGGGATGGCCGAGCGGTTCGGGGCGATACAGTCTGGAACCGCACGACTGCTACAGGCGCAGGTTCGAATCCTGCCTCGGGCATGGGTGTGTGTGATGTCCTTAGGTTAGTTAGGTTTAACTAGTTCTAAGTTCTATGGGACTGATGACCTCAGAATTTAAGTCCCATACTGCTCAGAGTCATTCATATGTATTTACATGAAAATAACATGTGGTACAAGATCAAACTACACTCATCTATTAATTCAACAGTGAAAATAAGCAAGCCAAGTGTATTTTAAGAAGAAATACAGACAATTTAGAAATGGAGATACTTAATTTTAACGTCCATTAATCTTGAAAAATGTGATGGAACAATCTAACTTTGGTCAACAATGAGTGGTTTTTCACCTACAATTTTATTGACAATGCAAATATTGAAGCCATACATGTACTGCTTTTTCCTATGAAACAATTAAATTGTAACAACAGCGTCGCATTTGTTTCGTGCTCGAAATCATACATACTGTGAAAAACAACACAATTTTATTTTGGGAAAATCTTCGAATATTTGTGCTTAATAAAAGATTTTTAATTATGCTTGTGTATTACAGTAAACAGGCTGTGTGTCTGTGTGTGTGTGTGTGTGTGTGTGTGTGTGTGTGTGTGTGTGTGTGTGTGTGTATTTTGTACCCAAAATCGTTGCTTATCACGATAAATAATTTTATTTTGGTAGCAACTATAGCGTTTTACAGACATAGATAGACCTTTCATGTCTGTCTTGTTCCACCATTATCTTTGTCCATATCTCATCTCTGTCTTCTTCCATGTATGTTTTAGTTGTGTTGTGTAGAATAAAAATATTTTGTATCATGAAATTATTCTTGCATGTTATTCTACTACACAATTCTTAAGTGTCACATTCCTGTAAGGAACTCCTTCTGCTTTCCCTCGTAAAAAGGTTTTTGGTAACTTTGTTTGTCTTTTGGTTGTGTTATTTGTTTTTACATTGCGAATTCTCATTAGATTTTGGTATATTAAGTACCTTATTGTGGGAAATACAGTCTTTAAAAGTCTTAGAGAGATGAGACACCACAGCTCCAATAGATAAATACTACAGCCTTTCTCAAAAGTTCAAAAATTGTCTTCATGCTGAATCTTGAGTAAGCCTGAATCATTTGTACTAGGAAACCTGTAACTGACAATCGATATCACTGAAACATTTCTCAAAAATCGTCAGGTCATGAGAGTCCGTTCTGTAAACCACCAATAGCATAGCATCAGATTTAAACTCCGACACCCTTTATATACTTTAGAATTGGAGATACGACGATAAAACTTGAAAAGCATCATAGAACAATTTAGATGTGGAAATATTTAACTTTAGTGTCCATGGTGCCTTACAGTAAGTGAAGGCCTAAAGGGAAACTAACAATGTTCTTACAGCATCTGGCAGTTTATTTGTGTGGTTGCTTGTTTGTTTGCCCACTTATGCAGTATGTTAGCCAAAATTTTTTCCTGCAGTTATAAGCCTAGTCAGTTAAGTGCTGTTACAGTGCCTCAGTTAGGTCTAATATGAAATGCTAATGAAATGCTAACTGTCCGTTACCATTTCTCTTAGCCACATGCGCTTTGTAACTATTTAAGCATGAACACAGCTTTGAGGTAGCTAGGTTGAGAGCTCAAAGTCATGTTGGAGACAGTAGTGTGGAGGATATGTGTATGTGTATGTGTGTGTGTGTGTGTGTGTGTGTGTGTGTGTGTGCTAAACACATTTGGACACTTGATGTAAACATTGTACTTTTTTCTACTGATTATGTATTTTTTCAGACATTTTAGATATGGAAAGAACATTGTGGCCCTTGTAAAACATCACAGATCAATTTAGATATGAAAAATATTTAATATCTGTGTATGTTGTGCCTTAAACTAAGTGTGGTACAATAATCTAAATTTTGATGTTCACAAATGCTCCAAGATACACTCTTTACGCAAGTTTCTTGGATAAATACTAATGAACATGATGATAAAAGATTCAGATCGTTCGATACTTCTGAGGGTGGCCCAGATAACTGGATTCACTGTTGCATTTTGATGGTTACAAAAACTATGGGCAGGTGAAATATTACACTTTGAGGCTAATGACGACGATGACGATGATGATGATGATTGGTTTGTGGAGCACCCAACGACGCGGTAATCAGTGCCCATACTAATTCCCAATCTTGTCATAGTCCAGTCTCGCTATTTTCCTGAATAATGATGAATTGTTGAGGACAACACAAACGCCCTGCCTCCATGCGCAGAATATCCTCGACCTGACCACATGACACTTTGATTGGGGAGAGAGGATTGGAGTGTTAGGAGAGGGGAATGGAGGATGAGCATCTGTCTACCCACGGAATTATGGCATCATTGATAAAAAGGGGACTTGCTTACTGCCATCTGGAATTGTAACATCATTGTTACCCCCCCCCCCCCCCGCGGGTAGATAACCCACACTCGTACTTCCGTTTGATGTCAGTGATATCATGGTTCGGTGTTGCATTTGAAGTGTCAAGTGTACTGGAGTAATGTGGATGTACGCCAAAGGAAGACGAAAATGTTGAAAAGCAAATCAAATGAGATTAGAGATAAACTTAATACCGAATCTCAGGACAACATAACTTTCGAAATGAATCATTTCTGCTTCTTTTTGAGCAAAATAGTGTGTGACACCTGAAGCAGGGCGTACATAGGGAACAGTTTAGCACATACAAAGAGTTAATTGCTCTCTCTGTAAGGATATAAACAGGGCTTTAACTGCTGACAGAAATCTCTGAATATGAGAATCAGGTGCAAAACACTGTTCAGAACAGAAACCTCTACGTCCTTAGTCGGCCACAAGATCATAATTCGGTTCATTGGTTCAGTATTCACTGTCTTCCATTTTTCTTTGTCGCTGCACAGGCTAGCTTATAAGACTCCATCCATTCACTTCAGGTTCCTCCCCCCAAGGGGTCTCGTGTCTTGTGGTTTCTAGCACTACCTTCATTATCCTTTCTTCTCTACTCAATACATGTCCCTGTCATTCAATTCTTTTGTTATTTATTGATTCATTAATCAGTGCAGATTTCTGTGTTGTCTCTTCTAAAAACTTAATTCTTGTCACCTTGGTTTCTCTCTAGCTCCTTGCTCAGAGTCCATGTCTATCCCCATACATTAACACCAGACGCAAAGTTGTCTCATATATGCTGAGATTTGTTGTTCTCGTTTGTATTTTGGTACTGAGTAGTTTGCCCATTAAGAGTAGACACCTTTCTGCAGATTTTATCCTGTTAACTTTCTCTCTCTCTCTCTTTCTCTCTCTCTCTCTCTCTCTCTCTCTCTCTCTCTCTGTCTCCCCCCCCCCATGCCCCCCCCCCCCCACACACAAATCCAATGTTGTTCGCACTAAAAGACTTCTTTGACCTCTAAAAGACCTAGTCTTCCCCAGATTTCTTTCTATTGGCAGTGTTAACTCCGTTTACTCTTCATTGTTTCTTACTACATACCATACACCTTATTTCATCTTGACTCGTCCTCAGAACCAACTACTGTGCCTCCTCTAGTACTACTTAAGTTGTTTTAATAGTTCGTCTTTCTCCTCCGCTGTAACTATAATACCATCGGCAAATACTAACAGTTGATCACCAATGTTTATTATTTGAATAATGATAATTGAAACCAACTGCTGTATTGCTGTCCAACGTCGTATATTCAAAACACGCTGCCTGCTTCGACACCAAAACGTATCATCTAAGGTCCCAACCGTAATGTGCCATTAACGTACGAACAACACTAACAGTGACCAATGGATTTTCAAATGGAAGCAATACAACTTCTTAAGCATGTTATGTCAGCATGTGCAACCAATAACGTCGATTGCAGCGGGGTCCAAATGAACTGGTTTCCGTAAATTCCAGTAGCAACCTCACCAATAATCACAAGGGTATCCAGCTGACATTGGCGCCTCTGCACTCGACTTTGTTGGCAGCACATGCTGACGTATCATGCTTAAGTTGTAGTGCTTCCATTTGAAGACTCCATTGGTCTCTGTCATTGATATTCGTTCATTGGTGGCAGATTACGCTTGGAACCTTAAGATGATGCTTTTTGGTGTCGAAACTGGTAGCATCTTTTGCATAAACGACGTTGGATAGCAATACAGCTGTTGGTTTCAATTGTCATTATTAAGATACTTCATGTCCAGTGGCTGTCCCACTGTTCTTGATGGACTACCGGAGACCATAGTTACATCTCTTCCAATCGATGACGCTCCTTTTACGTCCTTTTCCAGTATGGTTGGTTGACTGGATGATTCAGAGGAGGAGATAAAACAGTGGCGTCCTCGGTCCCGTCGGATTAGGGAAGGATGGGGAAAAAAGAAGTCGGCCGTTCCTTTTCACACGAATCAACCCAGAATTTGCATGAAGCAGGTTATGGAAATCACGAAAAACCTAAATCAGGAGGGCCGAATACAGGTTTGAACCGTCATCCTCTCAAATGCGAATCCAGGGCGCAAAGCACTGAGCCGCATTATAAGTCCCTACGCTTACCTAACGAGAATGACATTGGATCATCAAGATGAAACGATTCATCAATGCAAGCATGTCAACTGATCAAATCCATCACGGCACTTCGTGATTTATGCCGTCACCAAAGTGAACTTCTGCCCCAAACATGCTCTGTACCAGATAGCCAAGCAAATCAGGTCAGTATTATGACAGGTAGGACATTCACTTGGACTGCAATGTGACCAGTAGTAGTAATACACATATCAAAAAAATGTTTTGCAGCACCCCTGTTATAGAGCTGCTTAACATGGACGTTGACTGTGGATATTGTATCACAGACACAGTCCGATTGACTGTTCAGAGATGTGACTAAACCCGCCCAAAGATGTAAACAACCATGCATGAGCACCGCGTATTGGACGGAGGCGGTCCGACAGCCGATCAGTTACAGTCATTCCACCATGAAGGAGGTACACAGCTCGTGTTGTCTGTTGTTCAGCCATACCTGTACGGTCAATACCGCGGTTTTACCGCGTCCGTATTGTTACTTCGTGCCAGGAAGGACTCTCGACAAGGGAAGTGTCCAGGCGTCTTGGAGTGAACCCAAGCAACTTTGTTCGGACGTGGAGGTGATAGAGAGAGACCGTAACTGTCGATTATATGCCCTGCTCAGGCCGTCCAAGGGCTACTACTGCAGTGGATCACCGCTACCTACGGATTATGGCTCGGAGGAAACCTGACAGGAACGCTACAATGTTGAATAATGCTTTTCGTGCATCCGCAATACGTCATGCTAAGACTCAAACTGTGCGCAACAGGCTGCATGATGCGAAACTTCACTCCCGACGTCAATGGTGAGGTCTATCTTTGCAACTACGACACCATGCAGCGCGGTACAGATAGGCCCACCAACATGCCCAATGGACCGCTCAGAATTGCCATCACGTTCTCTTCACCGATGAGTGTCACATATGCCTTGAACCAAACAGTCGTCGGAGACGTGTTTGGGGGCAACCCGGTTAGGCTGAACGCCTTAGACACACTGTCTAATGAGGGCAGCAAGGTGGAGGTTCCCTGCTGTTTTGTAGTGGCATCATGTGGGGCCGACGTACGTCGCTGGTAGTCATGAAAGACGCTGTAACGGCTGTACGATACTGGAATGCCGTCCTCCGACCGGTAGTGCAACCATATCGACAGCATATTGGGGAGGCCTTCGTCTTCATGGACGACAATTCGCGCGCCCATCGTGCACGTCTTGTGAATGACTTCGTTCAGGATAACGACATTGCTCGACTAGTCAACCCAGCACGTTCTCCAGACATGAACCCTATCGAACTAGCCTGGGATAGTGTGAAAAGGGCTGTTTATGGACGACGTGATCCACCAACCACTGTGAGGGATCTAGCTCGAATCGCCGTTGAGGAGTGGAACAATCTGGACCAACAGTGCCTTGATGGACTTGTGGACAGTATGCCACAACGAATGCAGGCATGTATCCACAAGTGCTATTGGGTATTAGAGGTACCGGTGTGTACAGCAGTCTGGGCCACCATCTCTGAAGGTCTCGCTGTATAGTGGTACAACATGCAATGTGTGGTTTACACGAGCAATAAAAAGGGCGGAAAAGATGTTTATGTTGTTTTCTATTCCAATTTTCTGTACAGGTTCCGGAACTCTCGGAACCGATGTGTGTAGAAGGCACCATTACAGCTAGAGACTGTGTGAATATTATTGAGGTTACGTTCATCTGTTCATGCTTCACAGACATAGATGGAATCCTTCAGCATGATAACTGTCAATGTCACATGGTAAGAATCGTGCTCCAGTGGTTTAAGGAGACTAAGAGTTTACTCACGTTTTCGAGCAATATGTCTGCACCCACGTTAAATGGTCTGTATTATATGGGAATCACATCGCATGTTTGCGATAAACCTCCACAAAAGTACCAAGGACCTGTCGCACCCATGCCATGCAGGATCACTGCTATATTTCACTATACAGGTGGACTAACAAGCTATTATGCAAAGGTCATCACCACACGCACATATATATCAGTCGGATGGTGTGGTAGTGAATGTTAATGGATTCGTTTTAGCTGCTGTTGTTATTAATAACCTAGTTGTTTGGAAGGTTCATTTGTTTGTATGTGTGGAGTGTTGCTAGGTATGCTGGGTGTCGTGCCCCAGGTCGAGCACGCTGGCGGCCGTGTGGCTGGTGCTGCACACAATGCGGCTGGCTGGGCTGTCGCTGTCGTGCGGGCTGGCAGCTGGGGAGGCGCGACGCACGCAGGTGGTGCTGGCCCGCGCCGCTGCCCTCCTGGCCCCAGCCGCGGCTCCGCCGGAGCTGCGCACCTTCCAGCAGCAGGTGACCGCGCTGCCCGCACAGCCCTTCACCGCCGCCGGCTTCCTCACCATCGACAGGGGGCTGCTCACCTCTGCTATCGCCACTGCCGTCTCCTACCTCATCATTATCGGCCAGATGACACAAAAATAGGTACAGTATTCGTTTGCGCTGTTTACTAGCTTAGTTATCTACATAGAGAGGCCGGCCGGTGTGACCGAGCGGTTCTAGGCGCTTCAGTCTGGAACCAAGCTACCGCAACGGTCGCAGGTTCGAATCCTTCTTCGGGAATGGATGTGTATGATGTCCTTAGGTTAGTTAGGTTTAAGTAGTTCTAAGCTCTAGGGGACTGATGTCCTCAGATGTTAAGTCAAATAGTGCTCAGAACCGTTTGAACCACTTTTTTACATAGACAGAGCTTTCAATAACCTATGGTAACATATCTGTTTTTTTCTGTTTTTTCACAAGCTACGACATGGTCGCGAATTGTGCAGTCACCCGAAATAGAATATGTCACTTCTATGGTCACAAATTTTTATGTCATCAGACTATCGGCTTCGGTCTATAATGACCATCTTCATTTCTGTTTTATGTTAGGACAAATTTTTATAAAACAGATCTAAAGTTGGTCATTATAGACAGAAACCTGTAGTCTGATGACATAAAAATTGGTAACCACAGACGTGAAGGAATAAAATTTATCTGTTTCATTATTATTATTGAGGCAAAGATAGGAAATCCAAATTGACTTGTCCCAGGAGATAAAATTACGTTACTTTACGATGCGCTCAGAGTTTTTTATTTGGACCAGAGATCTCGGATATTAGTTTAGAGACTCTATTCCGGAAAACTGCTGAACTAAATCAAGGTGAAGATGAGAAGGGAAATATAAATAGACGACATTCCGTCAGAACTACTGATAAAAAATGGCTCTGAGCACTATGCGACTTAACTTCTGAGGTCATCAGCCGCTTAGAACTAATTATACCTAATTAACCTAAAGACACCACACACATACATGCGCGAGGCAGGATTCGAACCTGCGACCTTAAAGATCGTTCGGTTCCAGACTGTAGCGCATAGAACCACACAGTCACTCCAGCCGGCAATCGCTGATAGCGTTGGCAGAGTCAGCCATGACAAAATTCTTCCATCTGGTGTGCAGAATATGTGAAACAGGTGAAATACTCTGATTTCAACAAGAACGTAAGAACTCCATTTCCAAAGAAACAGGTGTGACTCGTGAGGAAATTACCGAGTACTCAGGTGCAAAATACTAACATAGAATACAGAAGAATAGAAAAACTGGGAGAAACCGATCTCGGAGAAGATGAGCTTGAAGTCTGAAGAACAGTAGAAACACGCGAGGCAGTACCCTATAACTTACCTTAGAAGTCTTAGACCATTTGTAAACTTAGAGAACGGTCTTGATAATGTTGACTGGAATACCCTCTTTGAAATTCTGAAGGTAACAGAAGGCGCAAGAGTGTATTTACAGCTTGGATAGAAACCAGAGAGGAGTAAAAAGTATTGAGAGGCATGAAATGGACGCTGTGATGAGCAGGGTGTGAGTCAGGGGTATAGCCTATCCCCGATGCTATTCAGTTTGTACCCTGATCAAGCTGTAAAGGAAACGGAAAGAAAAATTGGGACCGGAAATTAAAGTTCAGGGAGAAGAAATATAAACCTTGAGATTCGCCGTCGACATTGTAATTCTGTCAGAGAAGGCAAAAGACTTGCCAGAGCATTTGAACGAAATGGTCAGTGTCTTGAAAGGAGATATAAGATGAACATCAACCAAAGCAAACAAGGATAATGGAATGAAGTAGAATTACATCAAGTAATTCTGAGGGAATTACATGGGGAAACGGGACACTGAAGAAGTAGATGAATTTTGCTATTTGGGTATAAATGTAATTCATGATAGCCGAAATGAAGAGGGTATAAAATATAGATTAACAATCGCAGGAAAAGCCTTTTTGAAGAAGAGAAATTTGTTATCATCGAATATAAACTTAATTTTAGGAAGTTTTTTCTTAAGGTATTTGCCTGGGGTGTGGCAATGTATGGTAGTGAAACAGGTTGCGCAAGAAGTGAACTGAAGCTTTTGAAATGCGGTGCTACAGAAGAATGCTGAAGTTTGTGTGGGTAGATCACGTAACAAAATCAGGAGATACTGAAGAGAATTGAGGAGACAAGAAATTTGTCCACAACCTGACTAAAAGAAGGGATCGGTTGATAAGACACTTTCTGAGACATCAAGAGAGGACTTATATTGTACTTGAGAAACGTATGGGGAGTAAAAATCGTAGAGGGAGACCAAGATGTGATACAGTCATCAGATTCACAAGGATGTAGGTTCCAGTAGTTATTCGGAGGTGAAGTGGCTTGCATGGGATAGAGTAGCATGGAGAACTGCAACACATCAGTCTTTGGACTGAAGACTACAATAACGACGACATTGACATTAAGCGTAGGGATACATTGAAGATGCTGAGGACTTGAGAATAGTAGTTACAATGAAAACTAGCTCAGAGATACAAGAGAAAGTCGATATGATATGACACTGATTGACACTTATGGTCAGACGACAAACTGAAAACAGCTGTAAATAAAACAGTCTACGTGGTCTTTATATGTAAACTGTCATGGAGAAGAAACCTGACAGTAAGAAACCTGACAGTAAGAAACCTGACAGTTTGCTGCAGCACTTGATCTGGCATGCCAGGAGAAAGAAAACGTTACCGGAAAACACTCGTATAGCGGATGATTAGTTGCAAAACACCGGCTTTTTGCATTATAGATGTCCAGTAACCAGTTTCTTTGGATTCCACGTCGACAAAAAGCATAGTTCTCATATTCAGAGTGAAGTTATCTGCCAACATGCTCTTATGCTCATAAACAAAAATTGCAAGAGTGTCCAAATTAGTTCCATCTAAAGCTAGAAACTCTCAGGCTGTATTACTATGCTGTACTTGCCTCATTTGCAGGCATTCGCAGGCTACGCTCCAAGTGAGAGGGCGCAATGGACACAACAAGGTAAACCTAAACCAGCCCTACCGAAAGTGCAGAGGTTCATTCTACAGAGATTTAACGGTCCATGGAAGACCATTACTGCGGAATATCTTATCATAATATTTGGAATAACCATATTAAATTAACTAATCAAGACTAAGGACGAGTAATATGATTTTATGAGGAAGTGTTGAGGGTATTGGATCAAAGGAAACAAGATAAAAGGAAGAAATAGCTTTGTGTTTAATGAGAGAATGGCATGAAATTTAGATCCAACACTTTAGATATAAGACACAATTGCTTAACCCGTATATGAGCGTTACAGTATGAAGACACCATTAAAAACTAACTGTATTAATGAACACAGGCCTCACAGAAGATTAGGATGAAGACACGTGAAAAACTGCGTCTGGTATGGTGAAAGGCACTGGGAATACTAAGTGTTATACCTCGTGAATACCTTCGCTACCTGCTACAGTACAGCGACCGAGGACGCAAAAGTAATGTTATAATACTCATTAGGAAATTAGCTAGAAATGTCATTCCTCTGAAAGAAAGTAATAGAGTAAAACTTGTAATAAACAGTGAGTAGTTTTGATCTACAGTAGAAGTGGTCTACTCCATCGGTAGCAGGTACATATGTGTAGCAGCTTAAATAATGTACTTAAATCCGTGATTAGTTTTCTATCCTATAAGGATTATCCTACAGGCACTGAGAGTTTTGTCTCGTGCGCTACAGCTGCAATATTGGTACCAGCAGCAGGAAATCGAATATTCCAGCTGACTACGAACCAAAGTGTCTTTTCCTTTTGTCTATAATTCTTTGTTACGAGAGTTGAATTGCTACGCTATTGAATCTGGTATGTCATAACTGACACGAAGTTACAGAGCAGTTGTTACAACCAGTGTATGAAGACAGCTTGTAAGCTTTTTTCACTTGATAAAGCGAGAAAAAAATCGAAATAACTTTAACTGGCTTGAAGCAAGCTCTTGCTTGATGAGGAGGCGAGACTGCTACTCTTGTAAGTTGTCGTCGTCAGTGATGCTAGTGCTGCTACAGGAACTGAACCACCTCTTCCTGGTTGCCATTTTTGCTGCTGCTGCTGCAATATATCCTGCTTTTCATGTCGTAATAGTTTGTTGGATAATATTTACGGTTGCTGTTCACCTGCTGCTGCCACACTTTCAGGAACTCTGAATCCATGTTAAGCAGTGAGCAGCTGCACAGGTATAAACGTACTTGGCACTATTTTTCTCTCCTACTCGAAAGACCGAAACAAACTCGCATACATGGTGATGCAGAGAGTGGCAAGACGATCAGGCAGTTGAGTACGGTCTGTTAGGAGTTCAGGTAATGAGTGGGTGATCAGGAGCAACGTCCAGAATACAGTGGAGGTGGTCGTAAGACGTGAGAAATCTGCCCAGAGGGCAGAGCCCAGAATAATCGTACGGCTACATGGACTGAACGAGAGAGTGCCTGACAGATGGCTGGTCACGGTATTCATCTCCTCAGAGCCCATGTCTACTTCACACACACTCCATGGAAATGTGGATGTACTAAACAGCTAACTAGCAGCATAGCAGCAGGATGTCTGACCGCGCGTCTGTAACATTACTAGCAATTGGTGGGGAATCTGAAATGAAGTCAAATATTAAAATTATTTTCTCAGAACATAAAACCTTGGAGAAAAGGTTTCTTGCACATTTGCGTCTCCTAAAAATTGTCTATAGAATTAAGTTCACTTCTAGACATTTGCATTAGGATCGTAAAGATATTTATTCACTCTGTTTGACTAAACGAGGTCCTAAATTTTATCTGGACAGTCAATAATCATCTTAGTGAACACGAGAACTTTCGTTTAGATATTAATATCGAAAGTTTAAATTTATTTCTTGCTTCACATTATCATCACCCATGATGGTGCGTCTCTGTGTGCTATATATATATATTCTAAGTGTTGTTTTTGTTGTTGTTGTTGTGGTCTTCAGTCCAGAGACTGGTTTGATGCAGCTCTCCATGTTACTCTATCCTGTGCAAGCTTCTTCATCTCCCAGTACCAATTGCAACCTACATCCTTCTGAATCTGTTTAGTGAATTCATCTCTTGGTCTTCCTCTACGATTTTTACCCTCCACGCTGCCCTCCAATACTAAATTGGTGATAGCCAGATGCCTCAGAATATGCCCCACCAACCGATCCCTTCTTCTAGTCAAGTTATGCCACAAATTTCTCTTCTCTCCAATTCTATTCAATACCTCCTCATTAGTTATGTGATCTGCCCATCTAATCTTCAGCATTCTTCTGTAGCACCACATTTCGAAAGCTTCTATTCTCTTCTTGTCCAAACTATTTATCGACCAAGTTTCACTTCCATTCATGGCTACACTCTATACAAATACTTTTCCTGACACTTAAATCTATAGTATACAATATTTTGTTCCAGACAGTAAACTCGTAGCGTTAGTGGAACTTACTCACATCATTTCCTTACACAACCCCCCCCCCCCCCCTTTCTATTCTCACCTCTTCTCCTATACGTTAATAGCTACTACTTATTCTCATATTTATTGTTTTCATGTACAACGTTTTTTTGTGATTTCTCCATATATCACTTTTTTATACTTACATGTCACTCCTTCCGTCCCCCCAACCTCACAGTATCCTTACAATCACTAGGGGTGTGTGGAACCCACACCACCTTTTCTCTAATAATCAAAATCTACTTGCAGTGTGATGCAAATCATGTAAAATATTCCAGGCACATGTTTAGCTGTATGAACTTCCCACATCCTGACTTCCATATACACATGTTAAATGTCACCAGAACTTTCACCATTCAACCTAGCAACAATATTTACTTATTTATTGTAAATAGAATTTATTTACCATTATTTTTATACGTCAGATCCTTTACATCCACACTATTTCATTAAGGATGTTACAGATGATTTATGCATGAGTATAGTTTTCAGAATAATTGTCATATGCACACAAATTTGGCTGAAATTTTTCTTGAAAGCCGTATCTAACACCTGTCTCATTGGTGAAAAGAACACGAAACATTCAGGCACTTTATATCCTAGTGCTCCATTACCCGCCTTTAGTGCGCGCGCGTACACACACACACACACACACACACAAATGGTTGAAACGGCTCTGAGCACTATGGGACTTAACGTCTGAGATCATCAGTCCCCTAGACTTAGAACTACTTAAACCTAACTAACCTAAGGACTAAGGACATCACACACATCCATGCCCGAGGCAGGATTCGAACCTGCGACCGTAGTGGTCGCGCGGTTCCAGACTGTAGCGCCTAGAACCGCTCGGCCACACACACACGCACACACACACACACACACACACACACACACAAATTATGTTCTTACACCACCTGAACACCCGCGAATGAGTAGTGGCTTAGACTGGAAGTGGGAAATGAAAGAGAAAGACTGGTGAATTATAAAATGTTTATTGTACTTTATAAAAGAAAGGAAAATAACAATATAAAATCATTCTGTTCGGAAATGCTCATCAAAATCTGTTGGTGGTTGACTCATATTATCCATGTTGAGGCTCATACACGGTGTCCATGAGCTGGTCGAGACGCTGCTGCACCAGCCTGCCCCCCACTTCGACGATGGCTCTGCGTATGTCATCCGAGGTCTGAGAAGGACCCCTGAGGCGTCGCATTGGCAGTTTTAAGATCCGTAGGTTTCATGTCAGAAGATTCTAGGTGTTGATTCCTGCTCTTAGAATTTAGGTTTTCACAAGTTGGTACGATCTGCTAGTGCATTTTCGTCTTGAAAGACGAACCTGTTGCCGAAATGTTGACTGTAGGCATATACACTGGAATGCTGGATTCTGTCACAGTACTGGATAGTCCCTGAAATACGTTCGAGAATGGTGCATAGCGTCTGGCATACGTAGAAATGCTGCACTAGTTGGTGAAAAGACTATGAACCATTCAGGCAGTTTATATCCTGGTGCTCCCTTATCCACCTTTAGTGCACCACGAGGCTGGACAGCTGGAACTAATCTTCAGAATGGCCACCTGAAGGTCAATATGGTCATATAGAAACGATTGCCGCCAGAAGGGCAGCGTGCAATTGTGTTCCATACTCATCAGGGTACCGACGAGCAATAATTTGTAAGTGGCAGTCATCAGTAGGAGTTATTGGCTTCAGGTGACCAATACGAAGCATTACGTCAGTATTCAGGTCTCACGACAGCGTTGGATTGTTCGACTAATTTTGCTGCGCTGTCCAGGAACTCTGTGGAATCCAGGTATGGCCCTTCAAAGACCTGTTGAAATACTAAAGAGTGTACAGAAACCATGTTTTCTTGTCCAAGACTGACGGCAGCAAGTGCACACTACATACATGAAACACTAATAAACGCTTCATTCACTGTAATATATAGGCACGAAGTGATACGTTTTGATCGCTGTGTACTTAACTAAATGAATAATGTTGGGGAAATAATGCAAAATTAATAAACTGACACGAACACGCAACTGAAACGTGATTTATACCAACTGGATATCACATTCATAACATTGTATTAATTAACTTAGTGCTCTTTTTATGACAGCATTATGGCTATAATTAGTACAGTGTCACCCCAGTTATTCATACTCGGTAATGCAATTCGTTTATTAAGTTGTTAAATACGTATACAGCTTCTCAGCTGCACGCGGCCCCACCGTGCGGAGGCCCATCACTGACTCCTCTGCACACACCAAGACGACGCGTGACCACTACCGCTGTGGCACTGCTGGCATTACACAGTAAGAGAATGCTCCCTACAGAAACAAGGCGTACTCAGCTTCGTATGTTCCAGAAGCCAGAATAACTAGGGAGATCAATATCGAGACGTATGACATCACATCTGTATAATTTTTCAATGAAAGTGAGAATTTTTTTTTTTTTGAAAATCCACAACGGAAGACAAAATAATCCCACAGCAATTTTTGACACCACAACAAGATCCCCAAGGAAATGAGTAATCACATACCAACGGACAACCATGATTTTTGTTTTCTTTATTGTATTTCAATACCCCATCGGGGCGGGCTGGCAGCAACATACGCGCTGCTCGTCAGCCGAAAGACATAGAAACAAACAATAGAAGACATTTAAAAATAACATCATCCAAGTGTCCGGACCGTTCGCCGGATAGTTATGTTATTTGAGGAAACAGGAAGTGTTCAGCCACATGTGAAACGTCAGCAACGACCTACAACAAATGAAGATGCCCAAGTAGGTGTTTTAGCTGCTGTCGTGGCTAATCCGCACATCAGTAGCAGACAAATTTCACGAGTATCGGGAATCTCAAAAACGTCGGTGTTGAGAATGCTACATCAACATCGATTGCACCCGTACCATATTTCTATGCACCAGGAATTCCATGGCGACGACTTTGAACGTCGTGTACAGTTCTGCCACTGGGCACAAGAGAAATTACGGGACGATGACAGATTTTTTGCACGCGTTCTATTTAGGGACGAAGAGCCATTCACCAACAGCGGTTACATAAACCGGCATAATATGCACTATTGGGCAACGGAAAATCCGCGATGGCTGCGACAAGTGGAACATCAGCGACCTTGGCGGGTTAATGTATGGTGCGGCATTATGGCAGGAAGGATAATTGGCCCGCCATTTTATCGATGGCATTCTAAATGGTGCAATGTATGCTGATTTCCTACGTAATGTTCTACCGATGTTACTACGAGATGTTTCACTGCACGACAGAATGGCGATGTCCTTCCAACATGATGCACGTCCGGCACATAGCTCGCGTGCGGTTGAAGCGGTATCGAATGGCATATTTCATGACAGGTGGATCGGCCATCGAAGCACCATACCATGGCATCTGACCGCATCTGACGTCCCCGGATTTCTTTCTGTGGGGAAAGTTGAAGGATATTTGCTATCGTGATCCACCGACAACGCTTGACAACGCGCTTCAGCGCATTGTCAATGCATGTGCGAACATTACGGAAGGCGAACTACTCGCTGTTGCACGTATTGCCGAATGCATTGAGGTTGACGGACATCATTTTGAGCATTTATTGCATTAATGTAGTATTTACAGGTAATCACGCTGTAACAGCATGCGTTCTCAGAAATTATAAGTTCACAAAGGTACATGTATCACATTGGAACAACCGAAGTATAATGTTCAAACGTACCTACTTTCTGTATTTTGATTTAAAAAACCTACCTGTTACCAACAGTTCGTCTAAAATTGTGAGCCAGATGTTTGTGACTATTACAGGGGCGTCTATCACAAAGCGAAAAAAGTGGTCCGAGTAAAAAATTCATATTTCTTTGCATAGTGCTAGACAAGTTTCGTTCTTTGTAGTTTTTTCGTTTGACGCTTATTTCGTGAGATACTTGGCCAGGTCACGATCAATGGACCACCCTGTATATATACAGAGACATACACATTTAGTCCAATATATATATGGTGTTTCAATAAATGTGTTTGCCTCTGTAAGTTACCAAGTTATATGCCACGGAAATATTTACTGCGGTAGGTCACCATAAGAAAAGTTACTGTATGCGGAGCTATGAACATAGTTTATAGTGTTATTACCCAAAAGTTACAGCAAAAAGACACAATTATTTAAATGGAACAATAGTTGTTTCTATCATGAACTGGAATCAGTAACACCAGCTGTGTATACATCAATTTAAATTACATTCCTACCACCTTTAGTTTGAGAGCCACAACCCTTCAAAGTTTCAGGGCCAGATACCACAAACACTGCGCATAACGCATTGCGTCTTCTAAATGTGGTGCGGCCGGGTTGTAACGTCGCGGGTGTCACGGAGTGAGAAGCTTCCTCGATGCGCTCTTAGACTGCCGACTGTCGCCGCACACGGCCGTATACCCGACAGTTCGAGCCACACAAACAAACGGGGCTCAATATACCACAATTCATGACATCGGATGAAGATGGCATACATGAACATCGAGTACGTTGGTGTGTTGCTGATGCTCGGTGAGTGCCGACACGATGCCACTGAAGCAGCCACGGTGTACGCCGCGAGATATCCTAGGTGAAGAGCTCCGACAGCCATTACGTTCTTACGTGCCGAACAACGACTTCGGGAAACAGGCAGCTTGGTAATGCGCCGCAGTAACAGGCGAATTGCAAGAAGTGAGTAGACGGACGTGTGTTTGAGCTGCGGTACACCACGACTCTCATGTCAGCTTACGAGGCGTTGCTGCAGTCGCTGGTGTCAGTCTTCCATCTGTGTGGCGTATAGAACACGGCCACAGGTTTCATCTGTACCGCCATTCACTGACCCAGAAACTAAATGGGAACGATTTCCGTGCTAGAGTTACATTCTGTGAATGGTCCATGCGTAATTTCACGCTGGAGTCTTTACAAGGTGTTATGTTCTCTGATCGTTCGACGTCCACAAATTATGACGCAGTTAATCGCCATAACGAGCATTAGTGGGCCGCACACTATCCTCGGTGGGTACGACCTGTGGACCGTCAACGTAGGTGATCTGTTAACGTATGGTATGGAGTCCTTGGGGATGAAATTATCGGTCCACACTACTTCCCAGGTAGAATGACAGGTGAGTTATATTGCTCGTTCATAGTCGACAGTTTGGGTGGTGTCCTTGAACATGTGTGTTGAACATGTGGTTGGGGCGCCATGGTCGTCGTTCATGGCCCGCAAGATCGCCCAATTTAACAGCATTAGATTTTTTTTGTGTGTAGATATCTAAAGGATTGTGTTTATGTCACTGAGCCCACGTCCACAGATGATCTAAACCGGCACATCGTTGACGTATGTTGCTCCGTGACAGGGGCGATGTTACATCCTATCCGCAGATCCTACAGAAGGCGCATTGCATTGTGCATTAAGGAACATTGACAGACATTTGAACATATCATTTGAATCTATTCCCACCGCCAGATCATCCATCACCCACCACACAGCCATGTATTATGTACAGCATATGGTATCTACCCCTGAAACTTTGAAGGGTTGTAGCTCCCAAACTAAAAGTTATATATCCGTCTCGGGTTGTAGCTCCCAAACTAAAAGTGATACGAATATATACACTCCTGGAAATTGAAATAAGAACACCGTGAATTCATTGTCCCAGGAAGGGGAAACTTTATTGACACATTCCTGGGGTCAGATACATCACATGATCACACTGACAGAACCACAGGCACATAGACACAGGCAACAGAGCATGCACAATGTCGGCACTAGTACAGTGTATATTCACCTTTCGCAGCAATGCAGGCTGCTATTCTCCCATGGAGACGATCGTAGAGATGCTGGATGTAGTCCTGTGGAACGGCTTGCCATGCCATTTCCACCTGGCGCCTCAGTTGGACCAGCGTTCGTGCTGGACGTGCAGACCGCGTGAGAAGACGCTTCATCCAGTCCCAAACATGCTCAATGGGGGACAGATCCGGAGATCTTGCTGGCCAGGGTAGTTGACACCTTCTAGAGCACGTTGCGTGGCACGGGATACATGCGGACGTGCATTGTCCTGTTGGAACAGCAAGTTCCCTTGCCGGTCTAGGAATGGTAGACCGATGGGTTCGATGACGGTTTGGATGTGCCGTGCACTATTCAGTGTTCCCTCGACGATCACCAGTGGTGTACGGCCAGTGTAGGAGATCGCTCCCCACACCATGATGCCGGGTGTTGGCCCTGTGTGCCTCGGTCATATGCAGTCCTGATTGTGGCGCTTACCTGCACGGCGCCAAACACGCATACGACCATCATTGGCACCAAGGCAGAAGCGACTCTCATCGCTGAAGACGACACGTCTCCATTCGTCCCTCCATTCACGCCTGTCGCGACACCACTGGAGGCGGGCTGCACGATGTTGGGGCGTGAGCGGAAGACGGCATAACGGTGTGCGGAACCGTAGCCCAGCTTCATGGAGACGGTTGCGAATGGTCCTCGCCGATACCCCAGGAGCAACAGTGTCCCTAATTTGCTGGGAAGTGGCGGTGCGGTCCCCTACGGCACTGCGTAGGATCCTACGGTCTTGGCGTGCATCCGTGCGTCGCTGCGGTCCGGTCCCAGGTCGAAGGGCACGTGCACCTTCCGCCGACCACTGGCGACAACATCGATGTACTGTGGAGACCTCACGCCCCACGTGTTGAGCAATTCGGCGGTACGTCCACCCGGCCTCCCGCATGCCCACTATACGCCCTCGCTCAAAGTCCGTCAACTGCACATACGGTTCACGTCCACGCTGTCGCGGCATGCTACCAGTGTTAAAGACTGCGATGGAGCTCCGTATGCCACGGCAAACTGGCTGACACTGACGGCGGCGGTGCACAAATGCTGCGCAGCTAGCGCCATTCGACGGCCAACACCGCGGTTCCTGGTGTGTCCGCTGTGCCGTGCGTGTGATCATTGCTTGTACAGCCCTCTCGCAGTGTCCGGAGCAAGTATGGTGGGTCTGACACACCGGTGTCAATGTGTTCTTTTTTCCAATTCCAGGAGTGTATATATATCTGGAGGGTGGTCCATTGATCGTGACCCACGAAATAAGCGTCAAACGAGAAAACAACAAAGAACGAAACTTGTCTAGCTTGAAGGGAGAAACCAGATGGCGTTATGGTTGGCACGCTAGATGGCGCTGGCGCTGCCATAGGTCAAACGAATACCAACTTCGTTTTTTTTAAAATAGGAAACCCCATTATTTATTACATATTCGTGTAGTACGTAAAGAAATATGAATGTTTTAGTTGGACCACTTTTCTCGCTTTGTGATGGATGGCGCTGTAATAGTCACAAACATATAAGTACGTGGAATCACGTAACATTCCGCCAACCTCAATGCATTTGGCAATACGTGTAACGATATTCCTCTCAAAAGCGAGCAGTATATATATAACTATCAGGACACACTCCCCCCCCCCCCCCATCCCCACACACACACACACACAAAAACACCTGTTCTCATTTCAGGTGCATTGTGCTGCCAACTACAGCCAGGTACGCCACAGCAGCCATAGTAGCGACCACGGTAGTCATTAGACAGACTCGTGTTGTCTGCAGTTCAATCATGCCTGGGCAGTCAATACGACAAAACAGTATATGGTGTTGTGTTGCAAACTCAGTATTTGAGTGACGCTACTCCGACTGAGTTTCAGGACAAAGACAGTTAATTTTTCTGCATAAATGTGTACGGAGAAGGGGCTGCACGGAAACAGCCACAGTTACGTGAAGAATGAAGACATAGCCTGACATGTTTATCTAGAGCCGTCAGCACACGGGACGAGGCAGCTAACATTGACGTGCACGCAGACGGGATGGCCCACGTCACGAAACACAGCGCTATCGGCACACGACACTTGCTGACTAATGTAATATTGTGCTGCCAGCGCTCTCCAGGGGCGATTGTCTGCTTTATTTGGCTCGAAAACCACACAGTTTGTTCACGAAAAATCGACACGCTTAGAATTCCTACGTTAGCTCTATTACAACGAAAATTTCTTTTCCTGTTCATATGCCAGTCATGTTGCTCTGTTTATGATGTACATAAATAAATACTTTAACGTCCATGGACATGTAATTAGACAAAATAAAAGATGTAAGTAGGCTGTTTAGGTTTTTATGTTGGTAACGCCATGTAGCGCTTTGTATGAAAATCACTGACTGTGCTGTGTGCAGTCTGTGGCTGGTTGGCATTGTTGGAATATTCTCTATTGTAGTGTTGGGCAGTTGGATGTGAACAGCGCGTAGCGTTGTGCAGTTGGAGGTGAGCCGCCAGCAGTGGTGGATGTGGGGAGAGAGATGACAGAGTTTTGAGAGCGGACGATCTGGACGTGTGTCTGTCAGAAAAACGAAATTCGTAAGACCTGATTTCATGAACTTATATATATATATATATATATATATATATATATATATATATATACTTCTGAACACTATTAAGGTAAATATGTAGTTTGTTTCCCATCAAAATCTTTCATTTGCTAGCTATGCCTATCAGTAGTTAGTGCCTTCAGTAGTTAGAATCTTAGGTTTATCTGGCAGTATTGGCGCACGCTGTATTGCAGTAGTCTGAGTAACGAAGATTTTTGTGAGATAAGTGATTCATGAAAGGTATAGGTTATTGTTAGTCAGGGCCATTCTTTTGTAGGATTATTGAAAGTCAGATTGCGTTGCGCTAAAAGTGTGTCAGTCTAGTGTTGATCAGAATAGGTAAAGACAGAAATGTGTGAGTACGTTCAGTTTTGCTCAGCTGTTTGAAAATCAAATAACATAAGAGGTTTACCAGCATTGTCATTTATAAATTTTTCTAAGGAGATGTTTCAAAGACACATGTCTGCTCAGAAAAGGTGTCAGCTCACAGAATTTCACCATATCAAACACACTCACTCGTGACAGAGATTGCACTTTTACCTATATATCATCAAATATTACAGACATTAATGCTATTAATTTCGAATGAAACTCCCACAAACTTTCAGAAAAGGTGAAAGTGAAAAGATTGAATATAGTGGGCCGCAAACCCTCCTTTGATCTGTTTTCAGCTCACAGCTAACCATTTAAGGCCTTAACAGATGCAGGACCGTGTTGCAAGACAAAGTCGAGAGGTTTTCTTATATGAACAACATAAATATTTCAAATATAAAATATAAAACATAGAAATCCTTACATTTAAAGGTAGTTGAAAATAAAACTGTGATTTTTGGACTACTTAGCAATAAGTACTGAACGATTGGTTAACATTCATTTTTGTTTTGCTTATCACTGACATGCAGGTGGTGCCATCCAGACTACAAAACTTTTTTTAATTGGTCTGTGACTATGCAGCTATATGTTATAAACAAAAGGATTAGTATTTACTATAGATACAAATATTAAACTTTCACAACATGAATATTTTTCTGATTCATAAACAAATAACAATGGACTTTTCGCTGGTTATATTAGCACTGTAGTAAAAGTTTTTGTGTCAAGAAAGGTAATGTGATAAATTTCAGTAGTCTTCATTACTTGTAACAGACATAATATAAAGTAAACAGATCACTGTTTACAATGTTGAAAACTAAATATTTGCGTGAGTAGCTAAAGGCATGATATTTAATATCAGCTATTTAAATAGGTTTCTTTCAGAAAGTTTTTGAGCTCTAAAAAGGTTTTTATATTTGGGATTTACTAATCTGTATCCACTGGCAGTTGGGTTTCCTATGACTACAAAAATTTATTGCATAAGCAGAATAGTTTACTGAGTTCTCAGCTCCTCCAGAAATACTTTTGTTGCGCTTTTACCAATATTTGATCCCGTACTTTGAAAGTCTTATATCTTATTTGCATTAAGAATCGTTATATTGACGTTAGCTTGAAATTTCATGGGAGATTAAACAGGCTGTAAATTGTACCCTGTGTGATACAGCCTGAAAGAGAGTGTGGCAGCGTCTCTGTAGTTCTTGTCTGGATTAACTTCACACCATCGTTCCCACTCATCACTGTTTTCGTCAATCAGTCACACAATCTTCTGTATAGTGGTTGGTTGCAAAACCATCCATCTGTAAACCAGATGATACCCGTACTTACAATCTCATTTAGTAGATCTTTTCAGTCAAAACCCATGGAGGTACATAAATTTAATTTCTGCATCTTGTCTGACGTCTTGCTCTCTATCTCTTAAAAGTATGCTCAAAAATTTAACCCAAACTTTGCATCTCTAACCCACCCAGAAAAAGGGACGGTTACATTCTTTCAGAGAAGGGGTACCCTCGTAAGTTACCTTGGAGAAACTTCCCAATAATAGACGGTAAAGTCAACTATGATGTCTCTCAATGATTTCCTGCCTATTCTCTCTTCTGATGCATGATTCGAACTATAGTAACATAATAAGTTAATTACATGCAAACAAAATAGAAATACTCTATAACACCGTTTTTTTTAAACTTAAATAGATTGAACTTCCACTGGCTCTTCAAATCAGTTATTCAATAATCAAGTTGTACTGAGGTGGAATGGAGTGTGTAATCCACCTCACTACCATGCTACATGCATAATAATTACTATGAGGTATTTCTTCGCGGGAATAACCATACTTGAGAGCTTAGTTCAGTGTGTCTGTGTAATAGGAGGAGAAACTATAAAGACTATAAAGTACATGGGTGATCAGGCAGTGCTGGCGGGATCAGAAGAGAAGGTACAGAAGATGCCGGAGAGTATTGCAAGAAGGGGAAAGGAGTATAGAATGAAGATAAACATACGAAACACAAAACTGATGAGAATAAGCAAGAAGGAAGCTCCAGTTAACTTATTCTGGGATGGTAGAAAGATAGATCAAGTAAAATCCTTTCTGTGTCTGGGAAGTGTAATGACATAAAATGGTAGCTCTACAGAAGAAATGAGGAAGAGGATATCTATGGGAAAGAGGGAGTATGAAATGGCAAAGCAGTTACTGACATCTAGGAGAATTTTAGTGGAGCTGAGGCAAAATTTGCTAAGTATTATTCATGGAATGTAAAGTAGTGCAAATCATGGATAGTTCGGAAAAAAAGGAGAAAGATGTCTAGAAACATCTGAAATCTGGCTGTGGAGAAGTATGTTTAGGGTGAAGTGGACCGAAAGACTTAAATATGAAGAAGTAATGAAGGAACTATGGGAAAAAAGATTATTGGATGTCATCAGAACGAGGAAAGAATCTTCACTGGGACATTTACTGCATAGGAATTGTTTGCAGCTAATGATTATGGAGTGAAAAGTAGAAGAAACGAGAGGAAGGGGTAGAAAGGGAACTGGAATTATTGGTGACATGAGAAGACGATTGGCTACAAACAGACGAAGGAAGGTGCTCAGAACAGCATACAATGCAGAGCCTCCAGCTGAAACCTGTCATAAGACAGATACACCAAATAAGAGGAAGAAAAGAAGATTATGAGAACTATTAAGAGATATTATTATTACAATAACGAGCTAGGTTTCTTTGTGGGTTATTGATTATAATGATTAAGAACATCGTTATGTTGTATTATTGAGTATTAGGACTTATCATTAGTAGTACAGTGTTGTGAGGGATATGACTGTCAGGCTATAGTTAGGGCTTATCAGTCACAAGGTAAAGTGTATTCACTGAGTCATGTGAAGCGTATTTATGGAGAAGTACGAGGGTGATTCGAATGCAGCAATAAACAAGAAAATAGCTTGCCGTTTTGAGAAATAGTCTCCCTGACGTTAAAAGCTTGTATTCCACAGCTTCAATAGTGCATAGATACCACGACGAAACAATTCTTTTTGACGCTCGTGTAGCCAGCCGACCACTGTGATTATCTCCTCTTCGTCACTTCTGAAAGTCCAGCCTTCAATTGCATCTTTCAGTGCACTGCGCAGATGAAAGTCACTAGGAGGTCTGCTGAGTAAAGAACATGTACCAGGTATTCAAATTTAACTTCCTCAATGGTCTCAATTGTCTTACAGGTTGTATGTGTTCAGGCGTTATCGTGCTATGGCAATACTCCTGATTGCAGGGAAAAGTTGATTTTTCAGCATGTCTAAATAAAAAGTATTGGTTACCGCCACTCCTCTACTCATATAATGCCGCAGAATTACTTAATTTGCATCCCAGAAGAGAATGAGCGTGACTTTTCCCGCAGACGGTTGAGTATAGAACTTTTTTGGTTTCAGTGAAGAGCTGTGGCACCATTCATTATTTGATCTTTTCGTTTCTGCTTGGTGATTTGCCGATTTGCCGATAAATGCACCAGCTTCGACATGGAAAATTTCTTCACATATACTGACGCGACAGGCTTTCAGTTAGGCACTCAACTGACATGACACCTATCTTCCAGCCACCTTATTGAAGGGCAGTGTATTGTGAACAATATTCTGCGCTGAAGCTGTATTAATCTTTAACGTTGTGGCTATTCCGTTCAGCGTTACACGTCTGCTCTCCTTTACAAGTTCTTCCACTAATCGCTGTGTTGTAAGCCTGCCCTGGTTGTGGGCCGTCCTCCACAGAAGTAACACCACTTTTAAACTTTCGGCAACAACGAATACGAATCACTGTGCTGCGCTGTCATTCTGCGACGTATCCGAATTGGTATGACACCTTCATTACACAAAAAGCCCATCACAGATCGTTGCTCAATAGTGGTACATGTCAACAGCAGGGTGGGCATCTTGTTGTGGACTTTGTTGCTTTCTCATACGTCTTGATATTACTCTGCCACCTGTTGGCCACTTTTGGAACACTACTGCCACCTGCCAGTTCCATCACAAAACTCTTCGAAATTTTTATGGAACTCTCAAGGTTTTCGTTTGAATCACCCTTGTATAAATAAATCTTGTGAGTAATTACAAGTTGGTGATTGACTAGATGAAAAGTAATTTGGTGTCTGTAAATTTGTTTGGTTTGGAAATAAGTAATAATACTGCATTTTTTAAACTAGTAATTTAATAATGATTGCAACTATGTGGAATAATGAATTAATAATGATTAAATGAGTAATTAATGAAAACTGTTAACACTATCTATTCTGCAGTAATATCTGATAACAATGTAGGAATAAGTTCTTATAGACAAAAAAGTTATCAATAGAATAAATAAGTAAAGTGTGTCAATATTACAGGAATAGCTCAGAAAACTATTACTGTCCTTGATTGTAATGTGATTACACTTTTGTTAACTGACTCTGTTTACAGCATCATTTTACAGGTTTATCCTGATTTGCAAATGTAAACAATTTTTTAGGTAATGTCGCAAATTTTGTTGTGTTTTGTTGTGTTTTGTTATACTAATATTGAACAATGGTTGTGAACCTGGATTTACTGTTCCAATATATTTAACAAAGCCTTCAATAGATTTTGTATTACTTCATGTACACACCTGCACTTCCTTTTAAATTTAAAGTCCACAAACTATTTGTTTCATCTAAATGTAATAAGTAAATTTATCTGCTTTCCCTTGAAAATATTATTCAATAATTTTATCAAGACATATGGATGATAATTCCCATTGCATTCATCATAATTAAACCTCATACACACTGATCTGCTTTAATGTCATTCTCTGATCTTCAAAACAGGTGGCAGTGAGAAAGGATTTGTGCTTGTACAGTAGAGTAAAAGTTACAGAAAGTGTCAACGCTGACAACATGGAAAAATATATATTTCTTTTGTTTGTTTTTACAGATAGTAAGATTGTGGGGGAAACATTTATTGCAGTCTATATAAACTTACCAGTAAAATAAGGAATGTGTTGTTCAGGAAAGAAAATGATCTCTTGTCATGAGAATTTATATATACACATAAATAACATTTTGATTGATGATGAATGACCAATGATGGATTGGAATCTTGTTGCTTATGGGAAAATGAAATATTCTTGATGAATCATTCAGTATGGTTACAAGAGGTGAGTATGTGGATTATAAAATAGGAATTATGTATTTTAACACTTTTGACAAAAAATTTGTGGTACCTTTAAAGTCTGTGGTGCTGATGGAGGAATAATATTGTAATGGTGATATTTTTATTTATGATGATATGCTAACAATGTTGATGAAAATATGAGAAATATAATTGATTATAAATGAAGGAATCCTGAAGTTTACAGATGTGTTACTTAACAGAAAAAATTGTAGAATGGTAGTATCCCTGAAGTAATTACCAGTTGTGTGGAACTATAAAAAAACTTAGCCCTTATGAGAACCTTGTGATGTAGCAGGAAAACAATTCTCAGTAGTTAAGCTAAAGTGTAATGATGATATGAGCCACATTATTTGAAAACTTTAGGAACATGCAGTTAAACAGGCATTCAAGTTGTAATTGCAAATGTGAAGACTTGTGTTGGGGGCTTAACACTCTTGCACTCTAGACAATTGCTTACTAAATTATTTACTAAGGAATATTCTTCAGTATTATATTTGATCCTCATTGTCTTTTGGAATTATTTGTGAAGGAATAATTTTCTATGTGTTGAACAATTTTTTCACTTAAATTCATGAAGTGATATGTAGATCACATATACCTTTTGATCTCTTAATATATTGAATTCTTTCTTTTCATATGTCAAATATTTTACTTGGCTTAATGTATATATGAAGATCTAGCTCCAGTCCCAATTATAACATTACATCAGATGTATAAACCTATATTCTGTATACCTGGTCACTTTGATGAAAACTAATTTAACGATAATTTTTTGCTGATTGCTGAACAGTCAAGTGGCTGAAATGAATAGGAGTGGATAAAGATCACAAACTCTCACATAGGAGATAAGAAATCAGATTGGAGAGTGATGGTGACATAAGCAACAATGAATAGGAGTGGATAAAGATCACAAACTCTCACATAGGAGATAAGAAATCAGATTGGAGAGTGATGGTGACATAAGCAACATGTTCATCTGAAGTGAGAGGAAGATGGATTGTGGAGCAAGAAAGCTTAGCAAAATTTTCATATGTGCACCAGAAGTAGGTGACCAAATTAAAATGTATGTGTAACTCACTTGAACTTTTGTTAATTCAGTGGAATGTCTTAAACGGAACTGTGAATTTAAGGATTTTTCATTCTGTGAACCATCTTAAAAATGCAGATTTTAACAAATTGTATAATTTAGAGATGTCAGATAGTTTTTAGATCACAAAATACATTTTAAGGAGTTATTTATTTTTGGAAATCCCAGTTTCAGATAACATTTTACCATTTATCCAAATAAGTACTGAGCAGTTTCATCATATTAATGTCAGAATTTTGGTTACATTTTATGCATCCAAAATGATACAGGAGTTGTTTTAATGAAACTGGTCAACAATACATAGTCATTCACTGCTAAAGAGCACAATACATTGGATTCATGAACAACACAAAGCAATGAAATTTCTCATGAAATGACGTTTTGTGCATCTGTATTTCTATTGTGGACTGTACTTACACAACATTCACAGAAGTATCATTTTGAAATGGATATACAAAAATTACATCCACTCAAATGATGTTATTTCAAAATTGTCATATTTTTACATATTTCTATATTCTGATACACTGGCACTCTTTATTGCAGTTACTATTTGTACTAATATTCTCTACTGAATAGTTCGGAAGTAATAAACTGAAAAATGTATTAAAACGAAAATTTATTCTCTTAATACTGAAATGACTAGAATGCCTTTTATAATATAATATCTTTGAAGTCAGGTATCTGGTGGCAAGAAGTGTCATTATGTTGGACAGGTTGTTGCAGAGCTAGTTTGTGTGAGCTCATGACGATTGTATTATGTGAACAAATGTACAGAATGTATTAATGAAATGTGGAAATTTGAAGTCAAAACCTGCAGCGTTTCTTGTATGTGACATTCATAAAGAACGCTAACCACTGATAATAGTTTTGAAGCAGGAGTCTTATGTCATTAGATTAAAAATATTTCACCACTGACATCAAAATAAAATATAACTGAAGGAAAGCATAACTTAGGTACAGAACACTGTTATCACTAATGTCAGCCTGAAATTGATGGACACTTTTAACAATTTGCTCTCATCTATTGTCAAGAAGTAAACAAAAGAAAGTATGCAAAATCACAAAAGATACATGCGAGCTTTCCTACGAAAGATAATTTGCTTTTTAATTTAATTTAATAATGTTAAATTTTGATTTGTGAAATATGAAGTTAGAAAACGGACAGATTTTAAAGGATACCACCAACAGGGTGAAAATGAAAAAGTTCTTAATGAAAATGAATTGTGATCCACAAAATTGATGAAGAACTTATACCTACACATCATCACCAGCTATTTCATCTCACTCTTCTGACCTCATACCTTCCGTAAAATTACCAGTAAGAACTAAACACTAACCGCTGGATTCAATATATTTCATTATTCAATATATTTCGCCAATTCAGCGGAGTATAGTATTACAAGACGCTTCGCAGTCCAGTGTAGGCACACGATGTCGCAAGTCCCCTGTAGTGCTATACAGCTCAGTGTATATGTGTCTAAAACACTAAAAGTGGCACAGATGAAGTGTAGCCCAACCGAAAAGGAAACACTGGCTGATACTTACAGCATAATTAAATTCCGCGTTTTTTAATAGAGACCAAAATTTTGCATTATAACGCACCACAACTCATTAATTGATCGTCAGATAAGAAGATGCAGCAAGAAGAGGAGTGAGCGCTGTATGTAAGCAACTACTATTGGCCACTGCTCAGTCTCCTAGCGTCGACGACCTGTCGCATCTATCGATGGATTCTGATTACAAGTTCAATAAACAAGGAACTCACTGTTCCGTGACAAATCAGTATACACACCTTCTGTCTGTGGTACATGGTATTGCTGAAATTACAGTATTTTCACTAACCATAATTGGGGCTTTGTTTCATTTCAAAGTGTTTAGTACTGTGTCGCACCATCCACCGTCACATAATCAGTGAAGGACGCTCTTTCGGGTGAGCAGTGGCTCAGCCAATGAGAATTAAGCACAGCCTTTCTAGACCGATTGGCATTTGGATTTGAAAGAAAGGCAAAGGTCTCATCACGTTTTGCCTGTTCTGCGATGTGATTTACAAGGAGGTTTACTGAGAAAGATAGAGATTAGTTGGTGATTACGAGCTAGATTTGTATTTGAAAGCGTATAATGAGAACTGCGTCCTTGAATTTCTCTCGTACAGGCAGCGGGATACGAGGTAGTATTTGCTTCAAACGCGTTGCTTGGTGTGCCATATTCATGCAAGATATTGACGTCTTTACTGAGCCATTATGAGTAATATTGTAAGACTTGTAATTTGGATTAGTGAAAGCAAGATTTCGCTTTCCCTATGCCACTGTAACTGAGCTCTAAAATCGTTCTTCATTCACCTTACGATTCCTTACCTTCTCGCTGTTTCCATGAATTTAACGTGAGCAAAATATTAGTATTGTGACAACATGTTGCTCACGTAACCGCAACTAACCTTTCACGTAAAATGACTATATCTTTATGTGATTGTTTGTATTTTTTTCCGCACTGACACACTAATTAATTTAAAACGTTCATATACCGTTCCCTTCAAGAAACAATGAAGCGCAGTATTCATGAATTATTCAGTAAAGAGAATCCTAGTGTGATCATTTGCCTTCAGCGCCTTCAGTACGATTATCTGTTCGGTGAGAATTATTCTTCATCAGAATATTCCGATGACGAGTTGGCCGTCATTGTGTTTGCTCGCTTCACTCACTTTATTTGTGACGAACGTCTGTGTGCATGGTAAAGTTTATGCAGAATTTACAGTCACATTGGCGACAGATGGTTTAGCACAGTGCATTTCGTTGTTCAAAATAGTCTTTCTGTACGGAAGAGGCTTCGTTGAGAAGTCCACGGAGCTTCGGACGTTCATAAAAACGCTAAAACATGCGGATTATTACTTATGCTTGACACGGACGGAGGGAAGGGAAGCGCTTAGTGCGTACGTGAGTGCAGTCTGGCTCAGTGTCTTAAGTGCAGCGTACTCCGTATCGACGGCGATGGGTCATTTCGAGATGTATCCTGGGTGCCTGAAAACGAAGAAAACTGAGTATTCGACGTCCACGCTGTTAAGGTTCAGCATATCTTCACTCCTCATCTTCACTCGCATAACGCGTTTTCTCCTTTCTTCGTTTAGCCTTTCTGTATAAAATATTTCAGGGCATGTTTCGACAAGTCGGACTGGATATTTCACTTATCAATGGTGTTTAGTCTACCTGGCCGTTTGAGTGGGTCTAAGAAATAAATCTACCACGACCTCTCGAGTGGTTCTAGGCGCTTCAGTCTGGAACCGCGCGACCGCTACGTTCGCAGCTTCGAATCCTGTCTCGGGCGTGGATGTGTGTGATGTCCTTAGGTTAGTTAGGTTTAAGTAGTTCTAAGTTCTAGGGGACTGATGACCTCAGCTGTTGAGTCCCATAGTGCTCAGAGCCATTTGAACCATTTTACCACGACCTCTACCTCTGCTGCCACCCTTACCATGATTTCGTTGTGTCCCCATGGTTTCCGTATCTTAGCGGTTTTGCTCTTATACTTGTGAATGGAGAATGTATTTATGACGACACCAGAAGTGCTTCGCCTACTCGACAGGAAAATGTCTCAAGGCTACTGCCAAAATTACTCAGGTTTATCCGAACTTCCTTGGACAAGTTGTGTCTAAGTTCATCCATAAAGTCTTCCTCTCCCATGAGAGGCTCTAATTCCAGTTTACAAGTGAGACGTTTGCAAAAAGCCTTCATTTTATCTCGGAAATGGTAAGTTTAACTGGGCTATCTTTGAATACTGTCTTTGTGTCCCTCTGGTACTATTTGAATCAATATTGCGCTATGAAGTATGTGACAAATTCTATAAGGGTCGTACGCTCGTCTGAGGCGTTAATGATCCAACCCCATGCGTTCCCTTCGAGCAGCTGTTCTACCATTCTAAGACGGTCCTTTCCAGATATTCAGCTCATTCACATTTCTCTGTATTCTTCTCTTAAGGTCGTAGGATGTATTTCACCTACAGAATCGTCCTTTTTATCTGTAAAAAACCAGTTACTCCAACACAATTTTGCTTTTAGAGTATCAGTCCTTCTGTTCACCATAACTAAACTGTTCTTGTATCTCTGCATGATTCTTTAACGAAGTTTCACGTTTCTTCTGTATCTCAACTGTATATCTAACAGTTGTTGTTGACTGTCTGCAAAAACGTAGTATAAGACGTCGTGGTCATTTATTCACTTGAAACTTCACTATTGTCAGCCACACATTTCATTGGATGGAAATTGCCTGGCCGGTGATTCAAGTTTGCGATTAACTTTAATAACTGCCGTCTTCGTTTCCTTTCCAACGTCCTTCACTTCTCTGTTATCGCCCCCTTAAACTTGTTTATTTTAGAACTTGAAGACATATGAGCTGCTTCAACAACTATCTGAATTTCTTGATTAACTACACTAATACTGCAATCGATTTTCTGTTCACATCCCGTCGGCACAATGTTCTGACTTTCTTTCAACTTTTTAATCGTTAGTTCCATATCACGCTACGTTCAGTTTACCATCGAAATTTCCTCTCTAACTGTAGAAATACCTTGGAAAACTTCATAATGTTTGTTCTTTATGTCTTACTACACTTTCTCCTTTAGCTTATGTTAATTGACTCAACGTCTCGCCTTGCCCACTACCCTCTTGCGTTTTTACTGGACCTACTTTGTATCCTGCTTTTGCCCCTTTTCCTGGTAGTAAACTGACGCTTTCTTCATCTCTTCTCGTTTCTACTTTTACAAATTGTTCACTGAATTACTCTTCCAGCATGCTGCTTTACTAATCTTGACATCAGAATATTTATCTTGCCTTTGAGAGTCAGTCCTTTTGTCTTCCTCTCGGCCACATGCGTCTTTCCTAAGCCCCACTGTTCCCCCTATTCTTCACCTAATAACTTCAAAGATCTCGTCTAATTGCGACCAGTTCTTAATCGGACAGGTTTATTTCAAACTCGTCCTGTCTCTGTCGTTACTTGCAACGTTCTCCAACACTTGATTTTGCTTTCTCTTGATCTCTGCTGCATTAAACTGTCTCCCCTCTTTTACTACGAACCGAAATAACAGAATAGCTGTTCCCCATAAAAGATTTCGATACCCAAAATGTACACTGTAAAGAGCCAGCTTGCCCTTCTTTGTTTCCATGCCGAGGATTGTAGAACCGTGTCTAAACCCTTCCGCTGCTGGAAATAAGCAGGCTGCCCGACTGCCTTTTCTCTTTTACGGTTGCTTCTGCCTCACTTTCAGTTGTGGCTCGTGAAGCAAAAGCCTCTCTATAGTCTACTAATGCCATTCTTCCGCTGAAAAAAACCTCTGAGAGCAATTTACGGAACAGCATACGTATATACACCAACGACAAAAGTAATAAAAATCCTTACTGAATTAACGAATAAACTGCTACTGAATGAAATACTACTGAGCGTATTTATGGTTCCAGCAACAAATCACAATAGTGACAGATCAAGTGAAAGACTGTTGTTACAGTTGTAGGCATTTGTGGTGTTTACTCACTTGAAGTCTTGAGAGTGCTGCTCTCGATACCTCTCTTCAGTGCAGCATTCCGTGAAGAGTGGGCTGCCATTCCCCAAGAAACCTTCCTGCACCTGTTTGAACGTATGCCTGGGAGAGTGAAAGCTGTCTTCAAGGCTAAGGGTGGGCCTACACCATACTGAATTTCAGCATTACCGTTGGAGCGCGCCACGAACTTGTATGTCATTTTTAGCGAGGCGTCCGGATACTTTTGATCACATAGTGTATATTCCCGTCCCGAAATCTTTATTGAGAGTCAAGGAACTACTAGTGAGGAATAAATACGAAATAGCAGTGCCTCTGTTACTACAAATTGCGATACAAAGTCCCTTCGGACTTGTATGCGCAACGATGACGACGTAGGGATGTTTGGGTCTGGCTGTGATTCGTGCACGGACAGCCAAGGCTGTTAAGTAGACCCTCATGTCCTCTCCTCAGAAAAAGCGACGTCTAGGGGGCAGACTGCCACGGGGGAATGCCGCGACTCACTTGCTATGGCATCGGCTTGATGACTCCATGTAGCGGTCGTCGATAGAGATTTCGATAAAGAGAGCCATCGTTTCTTGTTTTCGGTGGCGGCTTGCATGGGCATCCTACCTCCTTTCATCGACGTCCTCCGTGGACTTTACAGCAGTGCCAGTTCATGATTCCAAGTCAACAGACGTTTAGCGGGCCCGATACGCATCTGCCGCTCAATACGGAAGGTGTGCACCCTACCTACCCTCCTGTATGTTGTTGCCCTAGAGATCCCGATTGCGACCCTCACGACCGAGCTCTACGGTCTCATCCTTCACCAACACACTTTTCGCTGTCGGGCATACGCTGGTGACCTCCTCTTTCTCGTCCGCTATGGCTCCGAGATTCCATTACGAGCTATGGGTCGGCTGCTAGTAGTGCCATGAACGTTCCCAAATTTTCTGCAGCATACACTGGACGAGACCTCCAAGAAGGTGAAGTGGCACACCTGCCGCAAGTGCATACATTCCGGTACCTGGGCGTTACCATTCCCCCAACGTCACACCCACAGCAGCAACAAATTTCCGTCGCCCGTTACACGCCATCCGTAACGATGTTCACCAGAACCTCTTGCGCCGACAGGAGACACTTCAACGCGTTGTTCCTTCATAGTTACGTGGCATCAATTTTGGTCTACGTCACGCAGGTGATCCCTCCGCCGACGGCGATTGGGCTCAAACTTCAGGTGGTTCTTGGCTATTATTATGTTATGGCTGGTCCAATGTTTGATGTCCGTTATGAGTCACTTACCCTACCCCTATGAGATAGTGACCTCGGACTCGTCAAACTCCGAATGCGTGCTGCGGCCTCGTATATGGGTATATGAGTACTATGAGCAGACGATGGACGGGACACATCCCTAACACGTAACTTGCTTGAGATTTTCCTGTCTTCGTCCCCCTACCGCCGGTGTCTGTCGGCCACATCGCGCCTCACTTGTCTAACGTTTCGGCCGTTTATTCGACTAACGTTACGCACATGTCAGCCTACCAGATACGCTTTCGCCAAGGACCAAGGATTTTTACACCCTACAATTGCGCCACGTGATAGAGGCCAAGTATCCCTCCACATTGAGGCCCATAGTGTGGAGTACCATCCTCTTTACGGATGTCCATAATGTGTTATCACACAGTCAACAGGAAATATGCCACAAAACAGCGACTGCATAACATCGTTTTGTCGGATTCCCCTCTTTCTCTCCTTTGCCAGCGAACTCGACACTGATGACAACGGAAGTCCAATGGTGGGCGATCGGCTACCTATTCCACGAGGGACCAAAACCCCGCTTCGACTTCTCGTCCTATTCACAAACAGCCCATGCAGCATCCGAACACACGCCCGTGACCGGACATTACTTGCCAACTATCTTCGAACGGTCCTTGTTAGATTTCCACTTTGTTGGGGAGTACCTGGAACTGAGGGCACCTACCCTCTGGCCCCCTCTGGCTGTATATTAATTTAAGCCGCCTATAATCGATTCCACCCCTATCTCCGTGGAGAGGAGAGCGCGCCGTAAATCGCGAATTTTACTTATTTTCCTTTCCTTTTACTCAGTCTTTTCTTTCTATGTGGGTGACGTCTGTTGCACATAATTCCATAATAATAGTTAACATTACAAGAAAAAATAAATAAATAAGAACAAAGCCTTCCACTTCGGTGTTTTCCTGGTCTCTTACCTTCCTGTGCCCCATAGGTTCGGTGGGTGTGACGGGGACACTGTGGCAAGGACTCGGGATTCGACCTCTGCCCACTGTGCACCCTGAGTGAGCACCCCACCAACACACTCCTTTAAAGGAAAGGCCTAAGGTGGTTCATATTCGCAACTTCGGATACATTTTCAGTACTTTTTGGTGGCTATAGTCGCTGAATTGCCTTTTCGTTCGAACATGCATGCATGTCCAAAGCAACAATGCATCGTTCTTGTTAATAACACAGGCACTCCGATTCCGTAATTATTTGCCAATACCAGCCCCTTAGCACTGAAGAAATGTCCTTCCTGGATGGGAATATTCGTAAAGTATGCGTGTAGATCGTGAGACAAGGACGACGAAATATGGAAATTTGAGTCTGGCTGTGATTCGTGCACGGATAGCCGAAGCAGTTAAGCTGACTGATCACGTAAAGCCGGAAATCCAAGTTACAGTCCAGGTCTGGTACAAATTTTCACTGTTGTCATTCTAATATACAGCTGAAGGTGATTTATATTCGCAATTTCCAATATATTTCCTGTATTTCTTGACGGCTATGGTCACTCCAGTGCCTCTTCCTTCGGTTAAGCATGTATGTCCGAAGGAATACTGATCCATTCTTCTTAGTATCACGGCTACTGCGATTTCGTATTTATTCGCCAATACCAGGCCCTTGACTCTCAGTAAATATATTCTTCCTGGACAGGGGTATACGTAGCGTAAGAGTGCAGGTTGTGACACATGGACGACGATATGTGCAACTTTGGATCTCGCCGTGATTCGTGCATCGACAGCCGAAGCGCTTAAGGCGTCCCCTCGCATAAAGCCGGAAACCCGGGCTCCAGTCACGGTTTGGAACAAATTTTCGCTCTCAGCATTCTAATATACAGCCGAAGGTGGTTCATCCTTGCAGCTGCGAATACATTTCCGGTGGAAAAAGTGTCGCTGGTGATTGCAGCTTGGGATGGAGCTGCGGGCTTTATTGTCGGTCGGCGAGCTGCGCTATGACAACCTGCTGCTGTATCTGCCGCGACACAAGCTCGTCCCTCCCGTGTGATGTTGCAGTCTCAGGAACCTTCCGCCTGCTTTTGCCTCTTAAGGGATGCGCTGTCGCATCGTTTGCCACCACTCCTGCCCTTCAACCAAGAAGCTTTTCATAAGATAGATTTTTGCCCTACTAATTATTGACTTATACTTTCACACCGTTGTAGATTCAGAAAATTGTATGAAGTTTATGTGTACAACTTGGGTTTACCATCAACCATTACACTTTTCCTTATCTTCAGTTTAACATTTTAACAACTCATGAGGTAACACAAAGAGATACTGTTTCAATTTCAATCGCTAACCAAACTTCGGCTTCTTGTTCCTTGTTACGGATTCTCGTACTTCTTAGTCTCGGTTTATGAAGCAAAAGCTAAGAATGCTATGTTCTTCACACCCTGAATGCAGGGATTCTCGTAACTCTTGGTCTCGGTCTATGGTGCAAAAGCTACGAACGCGTCGTTCTTTACGCCCTGAATGCAGTGCTGACTTCATTAGTTAATATGGGGAAAAATATTACAGCGAAATGTCATAAACGTTACATCCCCGTGTTGATTTTAAGGAGAAAGGATACCAATGATGAGATTTGCTGCTGACAGTGCTATTGAAGAACAAGTACAGGATCTGTTGAAACGAATGAACAATCTAATGAGAGCAGAACATGGACTGAGAGTAAATCAAAGGAAGGGGAAAGTCATGGGAAGTAATAGAAATGAGAACAGCGAGAAACCTAACATCAAATAGGGAACACGAAGTAGACGCTACCTAGGCAGCAAGGTAACCCTTGATAGACATTCCGAGAATGACACAAAAAGCAAACTGGCGCTGGAAAAGGGGCATTACTGGCGAAGAAATAATCTAGTTTTATCAAATGGTTCAAATGGCTCTGAGCACTATGGGACTTAACATCTGAGGTCATCAGCCCCTAGAACTTAGAACTACTTAAACCTAACTAACCTAAGGACATCACACACATCCATGCCCGAGGCAGGATTCGAACCTGCGACCGTAGCGGTCGCGCGGTTCCAGACTGAAGCGCCTAGAACCGCTCGGCCACACCGGCCGGCGTCTAGTTTTATCAAACAGGCCTTAATCTGAGGAGTAAATTTCTGAGAACGTACGATTGGAGCACAGCATTGGATGGTAGTGAAACGTGGAAGGGAACCGAAGCATCTGAGAGGTTTGCTACAGACGGATAGTGAAAATAAGCTGGACTGATAAGGTAAGAAATGAAGTGGTTCTGCGCAGAATCGGCGAAGAAAGGGACATTTGAACAACACTGGGAAGGAGAAAGAACAGGGTGATAGGACATCTATTAAGACATCAGGGAGTCCCTTCCATTATACTGGAGGCAACTGTAGAGGATAAAAGCTGTAGAAGAGGTGAAAGATTTGAATACATAATAAATGGGTATACATAATAAGTGGGTATCACAACAAAACATAAAGGAAATTAAATTGCCAATTGAGTTGCCATAGTGTTTTATAATGCCGCGGCCGAAAACACAAAATTATTTAATGCACGATAACGCTGGCTGTGGAAGCCTGCGAACTTCTAATAGCGTCGTGTTTATGGTTACTACTATTGTGCCACCAGCACTGCAAGGCGGCCACTTTTGGCAACAACGCCGCATGCGGGTGGCTGTCTGGATGGTGTTCACCGGTTTGTATCAAGCGTGGAGGGTACAACGGAGGCGTACAAATTCTCCATTCAGGCTGCCTGCTCCCGTCTCTGCCGCAACCATTAAAGCTTCTCAACCTGTCGTAACGGAGACACAATAGAACATGTGTACTGAAGCGCAGTTTCCGTAATCCGGCAAGCTTCACGGGACTCGTTCAGCCTGCTGCACCTGAAAACAGCTTGCGCTATCAATCCAGCGTGAGTATAAAACAACCAGGTATATCTTTGCGTAGATAGTTTGAATGCAGCTCATTTGTCATAACAATGGGAGCAGCAAAATGAACAAACCAAACTTCCGGAAATTAAGGAGAAATTGACAATTGAGGAATATATAACAGTCACGAAATAGAGCACAAGTACAGCAGGGGAAATGTATATTTGTAAGGCAGCTTCAGATTAATCGGCGTGAGTCTTGCAATGGAAGGTGTGTAGAAAGTTAGTAAAAGACTCATTCGTAAATTTCGAGTATGCCACGACACGTCTGTAAATTTCGCCACTCCCGAAATATTTTGATAGGGGCAAAGGCCAAGTGGCTGACAAGTATGTGGAAATGCGTGCTATAAAGACGTGAGGCCATTTAGCAGA